>NC_133235.1:2156109-2243609 GCF_040436345.1 Pagrus major | reverse complement strand
CATTTCATGATACTAATGTCATTTAATGTATACAACACTATCCTGTTCTTCTCTGTGGTAGAAGGTTTAGTCTGAGTAAGTATTTTAAAGGATGAAGCTGTCATTGCATCATATAGTTTTATTATTACCAATAATTCCCTTGGGAAGACAATAAATTGATCCTGCTGGTGTGTTCCACTAGAGGTAGGCCGCTGGTGATCGAAAGCAGGATATGTTTCATCCTGATGACATTTCCATGGCGGACCCTCATCCTCTCCTCCTAGTTGTCATTTTACAGCAGTGGGCAGACTGGAAACATTCAAGCCATTTCATGTATTGATCCTGCATCTGAAAAGCTTCAAGAATGAAGCTGTATGACCTACAAATAGAATATGTCTCTCAACCAACTATTGACTTTTGTCCTCTAAGGAATGGAGTAACAATGCAACATTCCTTAAATGCCACAGGACACCAAAGTGCCACAGGACCAAATACCATTTCCCTCCTGTTTTCTTGCTGTCCACACCTTTCTATCTTTCCCTCCATTCTGTGTCTCTAGCTTTTCCTGTCCATCACCCCCTTCCCTGTTTCTAGTGTTGTTCCGTTTATCTCTGTGTGCTCCCTCTTGTCTTTGTCAGTTCGTTCCGTTGTTACCACCTGTGTCCTCCTGTGTTCCCTCTACGTCATCCACATGTTATCCCCCTGAGCCCCTTCGAGTGTCTTCCTGTGTCACCCTGTGGAATGTTTTCTGGTTCCTGTTCGTGGTGTTATATCTAGGACCTGGATGACTGAGAACCTTCATCAACCCTTTGTGGTGTTATGTTTCTGCTTTAGTCCTCGTGTTTTTCCTGAGTTGTACTTTGCTCTTCTTAGCTGGTACTTTGATTTTGCATTTGTGTTGCTACTTTGTATTTTTGGAATTTATTCTTCTTGGGTTGTTTGTTTTGTTGTGGTTTCTATGGTTTTTGGATTTTTCAGCTTTCATTAAATAAAGCTTGCTTTTGTTCCTTATCCTCCCTGCCCCCCTTGTGTTTCTGCATTTGGGTCCTAACCTTTTCTCAAACTGTCACATATAGTCTACTATCATGGAACATAATACTGCCTCAAGGGTGACAGTAAAACCAATACGACACAATGTTGCTTTTAGTAAAAGTTCTAATAACACACTCCACTATTCCCTTTTTAGTAAAAGTCGTGCATTGTGAGTATAATCAGGAAAATTTACTTGAAGTATTAAAAGTAAAAGTACCCAAATCCAAAAAGAGACCCCTCCGACTGTTGATCCGATATTATATCATAATATATTATATGTATTTTATCAGATACTGTATATATAATATAGATACATAGATTATTATTGTTGTCCATTAATGGAAAAAGTAGCATTTTCCCATTGTAGTCTGTTGAGGTGGAGCTCATTTGGACTATTTTGTATAGGACTGCAACTAATGATTATTTTAATTGTGGATTAATTTGCTGATACCTCCTCTGATTGATTGATTGATTGATTGATTGATTGATTGATTGATTGATTGATTGATTGGTTGATTGATTGATTGATTGATTAGGAATTCTAAAAACAGTAATAAATGTTGTCACAATTACCTAGAGTCTAAAGTGACACCCTAACAGAGCTTGTTTTGTCCAGCCAACACTCCAAACCTCAAAATCATTTAAATGTAGATTAAGTTGATTAAAATCATGCACAAAACATTACTTGATTATAGATGGTAATACATTTTTCTCTCTTAACTGACAAGGAGGTTCAGCTCTACTTGTATACTGTTTAATTTATACAAAAACATCATATGTTATAAGCACTTCATATGTTTTAATACAAACATCATAATAGTAATGCAAATTAAGCTGTCAAATAGATGTAGTGGAGTAAAAAGGACAATATTTGCCTCTAAAATGTAGTGGAGTATAAGTATATAGTTTCATGAAAAGAACTCTACTTCAAATGTATACTTAAGTAAATGTATAGTTAGTTAATTGTTATTTCTGTGTCATGCCAATATCTGGTCCATCCCACATCTGAGTACAAGACACCATGGTAATACGAATGTATGTCATCTTTATAAATTAAATTACTAAATACTGAATCACCAATTTCCTTCAGGGAAAAAAAGAAAGGAGAGAAAAAAATATGTATGTATGTCCCAGTTAGTGAGGACAGGTCAGCTGTAACCTACAGTATACACTTTGAATGTGTGCAAGACATAATGTGTATATAGGGTATGAAATACACGAGGAGATGGAAATCTTATGATTGCATAAAAAAATTTAAGTAAATTAAAATAACATAGCTGCAAATAACTATGTTAGTAATGGTAAATAACAGGAAGTGGTAGGTTAGGTTTTTCACTTAATCACCTTACCAACAACTGAAAAATAAAAGAAGGAAAAAGAAAATGAAAGTTTGGTCATTGAGTGGAAGCCAGTTAAAACTCTGAGTACATGTCCCTCTCTTTCAAGTGGAGATTGCACAAAAAGTAAATAACTTGACAAACCTGCTAGATGATAATGTTTTAAAAACAACATCTGTCCATATCACTGTACAGTGACTAGTGAGTGTAAGAAGTTATCGCAACATTGGTAGTAAGTACAAAAAAACATAAAACATATAACCATAGGAAGAGTGATCAGTCAGTTAAACTGCTCCTGCAGCTCAGTTGTAGTGGCTGAACATTTCCTGAAGAGAGAGGCAAAGTGCTATATTTTGGAGGTGTGTGTGTGTGTGTGTGTGTGTGTGTGTGTGTGTGTGTGTGTGTGTGCCCATCAATAAACATTGCATTTACATTTACATTTATGGCATTTAGCAGACGCTTTTGTCCAAAGCGACTTACAATAAGTACATTTGCCACAAGAAAGAAACCACAACATATCACCGTCGATAAAGTAGAAAAGAAATTATAGAAACAATTTTCAAGCCCTCATCTAAGCAAAGTAGCTGCTATTTATCAAGGTTACCATAAGTACAAAAGTGCTATGATGTAAGTGCTAAGGGTAAGAACATACAAGTGCATATAAATTTTTATAATTTTTTTTTGGGGGGGGGAGTCATGCTATGCGGGGTCGAGGTGAAGTCTGAACAAGTGAGTCTTGAGTCTTTTCCGGAAGATGGCGAGTGACTCTGCTGTCCTGACATTGGTCGGGAGTTCGTTCCACCACTGAGGCACCAGAACAGAGAAGAGTCGCGACTTCGCTGAGCTGGTTTTGTTTGCTCTTAGCGATAGCGGTACCAGCCAGCCAGCTGATGTAGTAGAGCGAAGCGCTCGCACAGGGGCATGTGGTCTGACCAGTGTTTAGAGGTAGATGGGTGCAGTTCCGTTGACGGCCTTGAAGGCCAGCACCATGGTCTTGGATCTGATGCGGGCCGCAACAGGAAGCCAGTGGAGGTCATGGAGGAGGGGGGTCACATGGGATAATTTGGGTAGATTGAAAAACAAGGCGCGCTGCAGCATTCTGGATACATTGCAATGATTAAGTCATAGAGGCTGGGAGTCCAGCCAAGAGCGAGTTGCAGTAGTCCAGGCGGGAGATGACCAGCAATTGAACCAGGAGTTGCGTTGCGTCCTTTGTGAGGAAAGACTGGATCCTGCGGATGTTGTAGAGGGCAAATCTGCAGGATCGGGCCACTGCGGTGATGTTGGGGGTGCAAGATAGTCGTCAAGGATTACGCCCAGGTTCCTCGCAGTCAATGAAGGCGATACCGTGACATCCTCGACAGTGACTGACAGGTCCATGTGAGGGCAGAGTCTTTCCCCAAGATGAAGAGGAGTTCAGTTTTACTGAGGTTGAGCTTGAGATGATGCGCAGTTGTCCAAGCGGAGATGTCTGCCAGACATTCCGAGATTCACGTGGCAACATGGGTATTGGAGGATGGGGGAAAGGAAAGGAACAGTTGGGTGTCATCAGCATAACAGTGGTAAGATAATCCATGTGATGTGATTGCAGAGCCTAGTGATCTAGTGTATAGTGAAAACAGAAGCGGTCCTAGTACTGAGCCTTGAGGGACACCAGTTTCCAGGGAGCAGGGTTTGGACAAGGAGCCATTCCACGTGACCTGAAAGGTGCGATTTGTCAGGTATTATGTGAACCAGGTTAGAGCAGAGTCAGCGATGCCAAGTTCAGCCAAAGTGGAGAGGAGGATTTGGTGGTTGACTGTGTCAAACACAGAGGATGAGGACTGACGAGCGGGGCGAGGCTCTGACGGCACGGAGCGACTCAGTCACTGTGAGGAGGGCCGTCTCAGTGGAGTGAGCAGTCCTGAAGCCTGACTGATTAGGGTCAAGGAGGTCGTTTTGCTAAAGGTAGGAGGACAGTTGGTTGTAGACGGCACGAGAAGAGATACAGGTCTGTAGCCAAGTGTAGGGTGGGTTTCTTTAGGCGTGGCTTTATTGTAGCTGTCTTGAAAGGAGCTGGAATACGGCCTGAAGTGAGGGAGGAGTTGATCAGAGTGGTGAGGTAAGGCAAGATGTCATGTGAGATGTTTTGGAGAAGAGAGGAGGGAACTGGGTCGAGGGAACAGGTGGTGGCACGGTTAGACGTCACTAGTGTGTGAACATCTTCAGAGGAGAGAGGGCTGAAGCGGGTAAGGCTGTCATAGGTGAGGGTTGGGGGAGGTGCTTTCTGGGAGGGCATAGGAGTAAATGAGGAGCTGATGTCTTTTACTTTCTTGGTAAAGTAAGTTGCAAAATCATCAGCAGTGAGGGAGGATGGAGGGGGAGGGGTAGGAGGGTTGAGGATTGAAGAGAATCTGGAGAATAGTTTCCTGGGGTTGGAGGCAGAGGAGTTGATCTTTGATCGGTAGAAGGCAGATTTGGCTGCTGAAACAGTAGATGAGAAGTCGGCCAGGAGGTGGTGGTAGTGAGCAAGGTCATCAGGATGATGTGATTTTTTCCATTTTCTCTCTGCTGCTTGTAACACCGATCTATTGGTTCGCAGTGATTCAGACAGCCAGGGAGGGGGGATGATCGTGCTGGTTGGGAGGTGAGGGGACAGAGAGCGTTTAAAGAGGAGGAGAGGGAGGATAACAGAGTGGAGGAGGCTTCCATGGTGGACAGTAGAGAGAATTGTTCTGTGGATGGTAATGAGGAGAGAACAGTTGAGGAGAGAGCGGAAGGAGAGAGGGATTTCAGGTTGCGGCGGGTGGTGACCGTGCAAGGCGCAGGGGCGAGGAAAGAGGTGGACTTCAAGGGGAGAGAGAAAGTGACAAAGTGGTGGTCGGACACAGTGAGCGGGGTAACAGAGTGCGCCGAGGTACTACAGGACCTTGTGAAGACAGGGTCAAGTTGGTTCCCGGCCCGATGGGTGGGTGGAGAGGGGGAGAGTGTGAGGTCAAATGTGGAGAAGAAGCTGATGAATTCAGATGAGCACAGCTTCTCTGGGGGGATGTTGAAGTCACCCAAGACGACAAGCGGTGTGCCATCGTCAGGGGAGCAGCTTAGGAGGGCATCCATCTCATCAAAGAAGTCGCAGAGAGGACCGGGAGGGCGATAGATCACCACAATGTTGAGCTTGAAAGGAAGGGTGACAGAGACAGCGTGGAATTCAAATGCAGATCTAGGTAGGTGGTCGAGGGTAAGGACCTGGTAGGACCACGTGGGTGAGATGAGGTCCTGACGCTGCAGCTGACGCTGTAGTGACTAGCCCATATGTGCTAGATTTACTTCATGCTGACTTAGCTCCACCCTGCAATCAAGCCTATTCAACACACCTGACTTAGCAGAAACTCACAGCTACTTAACTTCAATGGTTTCACAACAATTGACACAAAAAATATCTAGACAAGATTAAATATTTCAACTAACTTTCCTCACAGAATGCCTAAACACTGAATCTACAATTTCTCCTTACTCACCAGCAGCAGTTTACAGCTTCCTTCACCTGAACAAAATGTATCTGCTGGATTGCTGGAAATATGTAAATGAGCTCGCCAAATGGCTGTTTGTACAGTGAGGGCTTTGGTTCAAACAGAGCCTCATCAGTCACCAGTGTTTGGCAATACCACATTTCTCAGTCACATGTCACAGTACTTCAGTTTTAGTAGTGTAATAGATTACAGTTTGAAATTCAGTACTAACATCACATTTACTAATCCCAGTGAGAAACACAGAATTGTCTTGACATGTGGGGATTGGCTCTGTCACTGTCTCATGAAGCTGGATGGAGGGTCGATCTCAGTTTTCTCCCTCAGCCCTCAGCAGACAAACTGCTATGTGATATGCAAGCTTGGCACAGGGGCTTGAGGTGGGGGAGGGGTGTCAGCCTTTTATCAAAAGAAAAGAAATATGACTCTTGGTAAATCTAAAATGTTGTATTCACATGTTGTGTGCTCCTCACTGGAGTGCTACGCCTACATTCATAAAGTCACCTTATTTTGTTCTGAGTTAGAGGTGAGTTACAGTTCAGGAGGTCTGGAGTGCTGCGTGCAGTCACTAACGCTAAGCTAACATTAGCTGCTGGATGGTCAGCTGCCTCCTTTTTAAACCAAAATGTCTTGTTTTCTATTAAATACACAATATGTGATATGTGGTGTGAAGGATTTGTTTAACAATGCCAAAAAGTACCACAGATGAGTTATCCTCTGTTACTGTGTTAAGTAAGACATTGTTTAAAGGATCATTTACAATGGCAATACAGAGTGGAAAGAAACCAGCAGCCCCTCCCTCTGTGCAGCTTTGCAGACAGTACTCAATAGTGTCTTTTATAGAGTTGTGATTGCATTATGGAAATAGTCGGATCCAAGGAAATCTTTAAGACAGCGTTGGACTGATTGATGACAGTAACAGGTAATGTAACGCTTTACTTTATCACTGCTTTTAAGTAATTTGCCCAACAGTGCCAATCACTGATCATGTAGCAATGACACATCAGGTCACTGATCACTGAGACCTGTTTAGAGTCAACAGTATGTGAGGCTTGGGAGTTGGCAGGCTTGTCAGTTTGGAGATCGGTCACACCTCTAAATGTCTTTGTGGCTCAGTCTCTTTAACCATGTATTCATGTGGAGTCTGAGGACTTTCAGTTAGCTAGCCTTCCCACAGTGAACTTACATGTAATTGTTTGATTTGACATAATCTCTATAAACAGATATCTGCATATGTAGGCAAAGGACAAGATTTTGGTATCGAAAGCATTCTGATTTCCATTTAAAGTCCAACTGTAGTCTGAGTAGAATTCACGTTTTAGAGGTAAGTCAGGTAAACAGTCTCTGTGGATATTAAGGAGGCAGAACACGTTGGAGCAAGTGAAATCTCTGAACCCATGTGCATATGCAGATTTCCCATCTCAATTTGCTAACCAGACTGTTAACAATCTCTGGTGCACAGAAAAGCAAGTCTTGATCCAGATATCTGTTATCCGGATATCCGCTGACCACACTTAAAGCCCTGAAACATGGGCTGTTGAGTCTTACAGGCTATCGTCAGATAATAGCTAATGGGTTCTGAGATGGGACTTCATGTGACCTTTAGTCACCGCTGGCTGAGTGTGCCCTCTGCTGGTGCCCACTGAGCGAATACTTTACTTCATTCATACGTTTTATTAATTCACCCATTTTTGAAATGGGTGACGCTTGCACAAATGAGGTGTCCAAGGCCCTCCAGTCCCTGTGTGTATGATCTGCAGTCAATGTTCTGCTTTTAGACCCACAGTGTGGAAACAGGGGAGCTCGCCTGCATTCAGATGGCTCCAAGGCCAATATCCTGATAAGGAATGTGGGTCAATTAACATCAGCAGCCTGGAGGATAGGAATTAACAAAGGAAGAAATTAAGACAGGAGGAATAGGGACCATGAACTATTAATCGCTCTTGACTTTTTGCACAAATAACCCAAATAACCAAATACATCTTGTCCAGCTATCTTTTTGGATCAATACAATGGAAATTCAAGAACTCTGAAGTATAACAATCCCCTTTGAAAAGCTTCAGGGTCTGACCACTGAGCCTCATGAGAACCTGTGCCAAATGTGGGTGTGCTGAATTGTTTCAGTATCCAGTGATTCAGAGATTTTCTTTCCATCTTGAAGTCATCAAGGCTGGAGAACAGTTTGGCTTTCACTCTCTTTGTCCTGCTGCTCTGTCTGTTTTCTCAACCGCTGCTGTTTCCTTCAGCCGAGGCTGGCTCTGTGGCCTCCAACAGAAACACCAACATGACCTTCCTGCTGACATTTAAACACACACACACACACACACACACACACACACAATACCAGCAGGCTGCCCACAGCAGCAGAGAGGTGAACAGAAAATAACATACAAGTCTGGAACCTGGAACCTAGAAAGGCTAAAATATAAGATAGAAAACATTATTAAAGCTTCTACAGTCTAAAGTTTATTGTGAGTCAGCGATCATGAATAAAGTGGGTGTGGATGGATGAGAAATTATAATTGATATATAAATTATATATTTGGAAGAAAGCTGAGGTAAGAGAGCACACCTGCATACCTGCAGAGAGAGAGAGACAGAGAGAGAGAGAGAGACAGTTACTCAGTTGGTACTGAGGCTAACTGCCCCCTCTCAGACACAGTCTGACCAGCCTCACAACAACACTGCTCTCCAAACACCAATCAGAGTAAAGCAAATTATAACACAATGTAAAGAAACCTACCTGGAACATTGGAAAGAAGAAACTAAAAGCCAAAGTAGATTAGAATGTTATCTAGCCCTAAAAAGAGATTATGAATTAGCAGAATATCTCTCTACTGTCAGAGATAGAAAGCAGAGACAGATCCTCACCAAGTACAGGCTCAGTGACCACAAACTGACAATCCAAACAGGAAGACACAAACAATCATGGCAACCAAAAGAAAACAGAACATGTGGTCGACAGGTGAGGTTGAGACAGAGATGCACTTTCTCCTACAATGTGAAACATTCAACGAAATGAGGATCATTTAGTTTAATTTGGTAATCTCAGACTTCAAAGAGCTGAACGACATATCAAAATTAAAAATACTCCTGGGAGAAGGAGACAGGGCATATCTTGCTGCCCAATATGTGTCAACATGCCACAACCTGAGGGAAAGTGAGTGACCCACACACACACACACACACACACACACAAACACTGTATATACTGTATATATAATTAATGTAAATCAATCTTGGTGTTGTGTTTGTGTTGTTATTTGTTGTGTTATGTCCAAGTGTTTGGACAGATGCTTTGGCAACATTGTTGTTAAACTTTCATGCCAATAAAGCCCCTTTGAATTTGAATTTGAATTTGACAGAGAGAGAGAGAGAGGGAGAGAGAGAGAGAGAGAGAGAGAGAGAGCCTTAGAGAGCAGCCGACACAGACAGACGTGGCTGCCCAGAGAGGAGCGGCTGTGTTGGCTCTGTCCACACAGACAGGTGGAGACAAAGCAGCACTTCCTGCTGCACTGTGACACATACACAGACATCAGAACCCAGCTCTACACCAAAATTACATGCATAACCCCAAACTCTCAGACCAAGAAAAACTACATCATCTACTGGAGAAAAAAGTACCACTGCTGTAGATGCAGCAAGATATGTGAGTGCTGCCACAGGAGAAGAGAAAAGCTGCACAACAACACCTGACATGATCTCCTCCACATGAGCCAGCTGCTCCTCACTGGGTTCTTACCTGCACATTGATATATTGTTAATTAGCTGACTATTGTTCTGTAACTATTATCTTTATATGTAACACACACACACACACAGATGCACACATGCACGCACACACACACACACACACACACACACACACACACACACACACACACACACACACACACACTTTCCTTTCTTTTTTAAAATTATTATTAACTATTAATTATCTATGTATTCTTTTTCTGTAGTCCTAACACTTTGGCAATATTGTTAAACACAGTCATGCCAATAAAGCTTGTTGAATTGAGTTGACTTGAATTGAGAGGGAGGTGGAGAGAGAGACAGAGAGAGAGGGGTGGAGAGAGAGAGAGAGAGAGACAGAGAGAGAGAGAGGTGGAGAGAGATACCAGTGAAGTGGAGAGAGAGGAAGAGGAGGAGCAACAGAGTGAAGAGAAACAAAGCAGCAGAGAGCTCCACACACATCAGACAGTAGCTGTAAGAAGACAGGAGCAAGAGAGGACATCAAGGAAGACGGGACCAATAGAAACAGAGAGAGAGAAGAAAAGACAAGAAGAAAGTAAAGAAAAGAAAGAGACTTAAGGAAGAAAGTGAAGCCTAAGTAAGTTGTTGCTCAGCTGGACCCAGCAGCCTGTAGAGACTTCAATTTGTGCCCAAGTGAACAGACAAAACCAGTGTGACTGGGAGTGTACTGGGAGGACGGACTGGTTTCTACCCACAGTGAGCAGACTGCCAAGCACCATGGCTGACAATGTGAATGAGGAGTCGGATTATATCCCGGGGAAGGATGAGCTGGACTGGGGCTATGAGGAAGGTAAACTGGTCTTCATCAGTATGTTTGGTTAGTATAAAAAGTTTGAATTGGTCTGAATCCAAAACTTAGTGCGCTGTTTAGTCTTTAGTCAATGTGTCAGCCTGTTCATTCTATGAATGGAGTTATGCAGTGTTTACACATATTGTAGATTTGTATTGATACACAGTAAAAATACTAAATCCTCTTCCAAAATGGAAAAGATGCATATGTTTTTCAGATAATAATTGCCTTCTTTGCTCCCCTCTCTTGCAGATTACTCAAATGCATCTAGGTTTTTTATTAATGAAAGTTTTGCAATGTGCTCGCTGGTAAAAATGCCCTTATAAATGCCTTGTAAGATGCCTATTAACGTTAATAAGACTATATAAATATGAATTATAGCATGATAAACACATTTATTGATACATTTTAAGCACATATCGGAAACTTGTCAACAGTTTCTTATACAGCTTAAGAATGTTAATAAGGGCTTTAGTTTACCTTAGGTAACAGCTAAATGCATATAGATAGATATGTGTTAATATTAATAAAGCAACAAAGGAAATTTAGTAAAAGTTTAGCATTAGTTAGTTAAACTCAATAAATGTGTCAGTAATAATATTATGAACAATAAACAACAACAAGAAACTCATAAGGCCTTTTTTATGTTCTTAATCAGTCTATAAACTGATACGTTTGTTATGAGTGCTGATAAATGTCTTTTAATCTAACAATAAACATATTTATTATGCTATTATTAACACTTATATAATCTCAGTAATGTTGATAATCAACTTATAAGGACCTGTTAACTAATGCTTATTACAAGGACCTTTAAGAAACAGTTCACCTGAAAATGAAAATTCAGTTATTATTTATTCACTCCATGCTGATGGAAAGTCAGGTGATGTTTTGTGGTCCACAAAACATTTCTGGAGCTATACAGCAAAACAGCACTGCAGCATTCTGCTAAACAACTGAAGTAGAGTGACTTGTATTAAAACCTGATAAACTAACTGAAACATAAAATGCCTCTTTACAGCTCATCCAGCATAATCCAAGTCGCTGGGAGCTCCGAGAGCCGAAATTGAGTTTATAAAACGTTATTTACACCCTTGATGTGCAGTCTTGTTTGTACATAGACTTCATATCGGGTGACAGCTAGCGCTTTTAGCTTAGCAGCTGCACTGAAGATTTTAGCTTTAAAAAGAGTTTAAATGATTTTTTGTCAAATCAATTTGATATTCATTTTGATGCTGACTGTTTTGCAGTTTTTTTTTTAAAACCACTTAATCTGTGATGAAAGGGGGTAGGGGGATACTCCAGCAATTTAAAATTGCGCTTCTATAAATCTGGGCGATTCACAATAATTAAAAAAGAATACAGTAGATGCAGCAGAGGCCTGTAGATTTCCTTGGATCTGACTATTCCCATAATGCAATCACAACTCTATAAAAGACACTATTGAGTACTGTCTTTTGCAAAATTGCAAAGAGGGAGGGGTTGCTGGTTTTCTTTCCACTCTGTATTGCCATTTTAAATATTCCTTTAAACAATATATTACGTAACACGGTAACAGAGAATAACTCATTTGTGTTACTTTTTGGAAGATTTTCACTGACACATGGATATATTTAAATTCACTGTCATCGTTACAG
Source organism: Pagrus major (assembly GCF_040436345.1). NCBI lineage: Eukaryota > Metazoa > Chordata > Actinopteri > Spariformes > Sparidae > Pagrus > Pagrus major. The sequence goes on along the minus strand of NC_133235.1, from coordinate 2,231,575 downwards.
TATGTGATGAAGTTATGATGTAATGAGTTCATTTAGTATGTGTTGTTTCACTCTGTCTTCTTTTAATGCTGCCTTTACTGAGCATCGAGGGATGCACTGTGATACTGAACAGTAAAATTCTTACCGTAAGTGTGTGATACCATGTAAACATGAATTAGACACTAATATATGGCTTGCAAATTCCATTTGTGTCTTGTGGAAAACTTTTTGTCCAAAAAGTGGTGTTTTCAGGAGGAGAGAAAAATGTAATCCGATGTCCCATTGGCACAGATAATATGTTTAAACTGCCAAAGTCTTTTAATTGGTTACTCTTGACATGCCATCATCCAGACAACATATTTTGTGTATGTGAGATAAAAGACTTTCTGCAGGACACTTGTTATGTTATAGCATTTTAATTAGAATTAACTCTATTGGAAGTACTTGCTTCTAAATTGAACATAAAAGTTTCAAAGCATTAACCACAATGAAATGAATAATTTATAATTCTTCCAAAAGACAGAAAGTTTGTAAACACCTTCATGCTACACAAATTACAGACCATATATACAGTTATTAATATACACATATGCATAAACACGTAGTGCAAGTTTTGAATCTGCATCAGGGTGTATGTAAACAGCAGCAACAAGATGGTGATGATAATGTGGTTGGTATCTTCATATTCAAAGTTCAACATCTGGGAAACACTGTACAACTTTGCCTGCGTGTGAGCACCAAGGATCGATGTTAGTCCACCTCCCCTCGTCCTACTGTAGTCCTGCAGAGCGCAGGACTACAGTTGGCTCAGAACAAGGTCTGTCTGTCGAGTGCAACAGCTTGATCTGAGATGTTGTAGTGGAGACAGGTCTCTGTGGGCACAGCAGTCTCTAATTTCACGTTGTTTGGCCAGCCTGTGTCCCATTTTGTCCTTGACCTTTTTCCTGTGACCAGATGGGAGCATCCTTAAACCAAGCTGGATTGACAGAGGTCTTATTCCTACACTCTTCCTCCCTGGGGCACTTTAGCTGGTCAGGCTCCCAGCCGCTGCATCTTCATGCACCGCCGTTGCCATAGCATTAAAATACAGCAACAGAGAAGTTAAAAAAAAAGGACAGGGCTTCCCCATGGCTGGACAAGCCTCTAAATTTTCTGTTTTGGTAACAAAATATCTGGAAGTGTTTGTTGTAATCTGCACATGGATCTGAATCAAAATAACAAAATGCTTTTCAGAAGAAACGAGAGATACACAAACAGGAATGAGGTAATAAGGTAATGTTGTATACATCCTCTACAACATAATTGTTGTCCATCAACTGCATGGGTTTGATCATAGATAAAGCTATGTATAAGTGCTTAACGGAGGCAACTGGCCTTGGTTGGATTGGGTTGAGATCTCTACAACTGTCAAGGCTTTAATGACCCCACACATAACAAGACATGTTTGTACCACCTGGAGAATGCGGGTGATGCAGTGTCAGACTCGCAGTTTGTGTCAAAAAACATCCAATGAGAGAGAGAGTTTGACTGTTCACTGTTGCCGGTACTTTATTGTGAATTAAATAAAATACAAAATAAAATGCAAGAGGTTTATAGCAGGTTTCACAGGCACAGACCCGATGCACAGCAAGCTCACAGACTGAGGTCAATGACGGTATCTGCTGGCTCCCCGTCATGCTCTACCAGCAGCCTTTTTTAAAGGTGGCACCATCACCACCTGTTGAGGGTGCACACTCAAAAGAGAAAAGATGTCGCAAAAATAGAACAACTATAAGTAAATCATGTAAAACATAAAAAACTTAAATGCGGCTTCTACAGTTACACTATACCGTATGTTTGCATTACTCGTTTGCAAAATGGCCTGAGATGCCTCAGCACAAATCTGTCTTCTAACCTTTCTGACTGAAAAAAACGAAAACCTGTTTAAATGGCCTATAGACTGTATTTAATGAGCCAAATGCAATATATGACGCATATATACCATATGCTTGGTGTTATGGAGTAGAGGGACCCAAAAGTGGATTCCAGAAGCTGGGATGAAATTAGGATATGGTTTATTGAGCACAATACTGAATGTAGCAGTGGAGAGCTGAGGAGAATGCTGGAAGCTCCGCTGAGTAGGTGGTGCAGCTCATGGAGGAGAAGACTGAGGCTCGAGGGGGGAACGTGGCACTGGGAGTCCTGGGTGGAGCTGGCTGGTGGCAGAGGTGCAGGAGGCTGGGTTGTGGCAGGTCAGAGGAAATCCAGGAGTGAGGTGATCACTGGAGGAGGCGAAAAGAGACATGAGTTAGTCCATTGGAGGTCACGAGCAAACCACACTAGAAATACTGGTTGACACTAGAGTAGCACTGAGGAGCCGTATATACCATGTCTGCTGGATGAAATAATCTGGCAGCGAGTGGAGCGGAGGCCAGGGCTTTTATCCATGTGCTGATTGCCTCAATACGCTGCAGGTGTGAGATTGGTGTCAGCTCTGGCCAATCAGGAAACCACAGCCAGCAACTCCATAGCACCTCTGAAACACACAAACACAGCACCACACAAAAAAGGCAAGAAAATAGTCCAACCACAACAAAACCAATCCTTTATAGTGGACTAGTCCAGCTTATTTGACATGTTTACCACTAAAGCAGGGTTTGTACCTCATGAGGGGAAGTCTCTTAAACTGTCTATTCCTCCACGGAGTTAGCATGTACTGTCCAGACTGAAGAATCTGCCCATCGGTGCACTTCCCGGTGTTGCTGTATTGAAGAGTTTTGAATCTTAAGAGGTCCAGGTCTGGTGATTGTTTTAGAGAGTGTTGGCCATGTTGGTTTTGGTGACGTACATATATTGTGTTCAATGGTAGTTCATCTTTACTTCAAACTGCAACTTTTTTCTAATAAATTAACAAGAATTATATTTTTAAATCGTGGCACAATTCAAACAGGATCAAAATTCATTTGTCTTTTGCCATTAACCACCATACACATTTCTTTCTGAAATAGGGTCCCATGAGAGAAACTGGAGGTGGAGGGACTTCACTAACATATTATATCTGTGATGCAGCTATGTCACAGCAACAACATGGTGGCAAACAGATTTACTAACTGACTACAATCAGTCAGTCAACCTAGCTGGTCAGTAGTATCATAGATGAATTAGCAATGCGATCTAGCCATCCCAACCCAAACTCATTTACAGCCCTCTACAGCCCTAAAAGCACAAACACAAACACAGCTTGTAGAGTCCTTTTATGTGTATTGTGGCTGACTGGCTTCAGTAAATTGTTCTCAAGGCTTTAGTTGCTGAGGAAAGAGGGAATGTGACTGGGCCCCTCAGCCCTCATTTGCCATGGATTGGATCGTCAGCCAGTGTGGAGTGTGTCTCTGCTGTAGTTGCAGTAGAAAGGCAAACTGCAAGGAGGACATGGGTGTACTGGGCTTTCCTGAACACGATACTCACTTTGTGTCCTCCTTTTAAGAACACACTGGGCTCCACACATCTTACAATGTTCTCATTGTACTGTACTGAGTGATTGTGGTCAGCAAAAAGCTGGAGTGAATCTTGACCAGTAAGAACCTTTTTTGTTACTTTCTCCATTCTGTGTTTCTTCACTCTGTGCCAGTGCAAGAGAAGATAAACTGATAGCAACAGTATTACTCTCTTTACCAAAGACAATTTCCACCTTCCGACGTTTGGTCAAAAGTTAATATATTACAATGTCTCTTTTACAAGAACACATGGTTATACAATCATTTTCAAGTTTTCTGTCCCACTTAGTCTGACAGGCTGACCCTCTTTCTGTGACCACAACCTACTTCAATCTGTTTTGAAGAACTTAGATTACCCCCTTCCCCTCTCCCCCTTTGCCTTTTTCTCTCTGCAAATCTCTCACTAGCCTGTTTCACACAGAGACTCTGCATTATCGGATATTGCTAGGAAAGAGGAAATTTCTATAACTCCGACGTACATAGTCAAATCTGCCCCAAATTTCACATGTTTGATAAGAGTCCCAGCCTGAAGACATTGACATGCCAATATTCTGTTATTCTTTTCACACAGAGACTCTGCATTATTGGTCCGCCAATTCTCTGCATTTGTTTGTTCACACAGAACCAAGCAGCTCCGGTGTAAAGCTGCACCAGTGTGTAATTCACACAGAAAGCCGGCGCCGCGGCTCCAAAAGAGGCGTGACGGTACACATCATAATGATGACGTCTGTGTGTTTTTTTCAACGTGTTTCCCCGTTGTCCCCCTGTTAATCTAAACATGTACCCGCTGACTGTTTAAATCATATGGATGCTGTTATAATGTGTTGTGATTGAGATCCTGACCCACCAAACATCCTGGAAAGTGACAAAGTTACGTTTTTCAGTCTAAATTACATAATTACATAATCGCCATCAGTAAACGGAGCGCTGTTTGCCAGGGGAAAGTTCATTAAAGTCTCGGTCGGGAGGGCTGACCGTCACAGTGACAACAGCAACTAACACATTAGGGAAGGAGACAAACACAGGAGGACAGACAGGATGACAGACAGGATGAGAGACAGGAGGACAGACAGGATGACAGACACAATGACAGACACTTCTCCACGTATAACTGTGGTATTTTTTTCCTCATATAAGTTGCCAAAGACACGACCAGTTACTACGTTACTGTTGTTTGGTCCTGTAACGTTGCTTTGTGGGACATTTTGTTGCGTGAAGGATCTCTTTAGCTGTCAGACTGTGAACACCATCAGACTGACACGCCCCTGCGCATCAGAGCTGCAGCGAAACTGTCCCCCCTCTCCGCATCTGAAACTTTCACACAGAGGACTGTGCGGAGAATCGGCACATGATTCCTGCACTCAAAGGGCAGTGTGAATGTTACTGTCACAATAAAAGAAAGAAAATTTCACAACCTGAAGCAGATAGTGGATAAATGGAGGGATAGATGGAGGAAGAGACAAAAGGAGATAAAAGGCCCATCTCAACCAGTCTAGCCTTAGGTGACACGCACGCACTCACTCGCTCGCACGCACGCACGCACACACACACACACACACACACACACAAACACACACACACACACACAGAGGAAGTGGCCTCGATATGAATTTGTTCCTTGATAGGATGATGAAAATAGCAAAAAATTAAGAATGAGGTTGAGCGTAATGCAGTGACTGAAAAGCATTTTTTAAAATATCTCAAAGTCCACTTTAGAATTGTCAAGAGTTTTCACCGACTTATGCTCGTCATCACTTCATCGTGTCAAATGTTTTTTTCCTTTTTTCAGGGTCAAAATTGGATGTACATGGTCATTATCACTTTACAGGAAACTCAAATGTACAACAACCCAGAATTTTCACATGACTTAACTGCAATTGAGTTTTGCTATTATTGACTGAAAATATCACAATTATTGCTTCAACAGAGATGTATTTCATTTTTTCCGTTAATTTGGAGTAAGTAAAGGAATCAACCCAGCCATTAAACAAAGAAAGGGGGACCACTTGCATAAACCCAGGAGTTAACTGGAAATATTTTAGGAGTACTGTGGCTTTTTTAAAATGTATTTTATTACTGTTTTTCTAGAGTGAGAATAGAAGAACCAGCTCTGCAATATGCTTAGACTAGCTGTGGAATTAGCTGGCATAGCTTTGTTAGCAACTGCAAAAGTTGTTTTTATAAAAGTTTTACAGAAGCTAGCTGTTTTGCCTGCTCATCAGTCTTTCTGGTTAGCTAAAAACACAATGAACTCAGAGCTATCTCTTGATTAAACACAGAAATTGACATCAACCTTTTTCATTGCAGACAAAGTGTAACTCAGTCCTCATTTTATGGAAGCCAGGTCCATGGCTATAGTATTTAAGGCCCGAATACGAACCGTGCAAGGACCCTATTGAAACTGAAGGAGTTATTAGGGCCTGAGCACTGACCGTTGCCCCATAAAACACAGCCCATCGGACTACTTACATGTACAAATTTAGTGGCAATTTGTTGCATGGCATGTGTTGAACTTTAACAAACTCCTCCTACAGCTTTGACCAGATCAACTTAAAATTTTGTCGGGGCAATCTTCACAATTTTGCTATCAAAAGCTTGAGTTTTCGTTGAAGGGCGTGGCAGGGCAGTGAATATCGATCGTTTGCTAGGAAAGAGGAAATTTCTATAACTCTGACGTACGTAGTCGAATCTGCCCCAAACTTCACGTTTGATAAGAGTCCCAGCCTGAAGACATTGACATGCCAATATTCTGTTACAGTCATAGCGCCACCTAGTGGCAACAGGAAAATACATTTTTCTATGTTTCTGACAACAGCCCTTGCGGGCATACATGTATGTCTACATATATGCTTGCATGGCTTATAAGGCACCTTAACGGTATCGGCCTTTTTCCACAACACATTTTAACATGTCACAGTTGGATAATCAAAGGTAATAATCAGAATTATGATTAATTCCATTTAGCTGCTTGTTCATGCTGGTGATTGGCACACTTTAATGGCTTAATGGGACATGAACAGAAAACAATGCAATCAACATCAACATTGATAATGTTATTAGTAACACGTGACAGGTAAACATGTCTGCTGTGGAAAGGGCCTGTTGCTCTGATGTGCTAGGTTATTAGCAGCTTAATGAAGGGAGGAACACCAACAATCTCTATATGATATCTTGCAAATATTCATATGAAATGTCTCTTTGTTTATGTTTTCGCTCAGTGTTACTGTAAGATAATGCTAAATAATACTGGTTAAGAGTATGAATTTTATGCATATTGTTAAAGCAACAAAATAGATTTACCATGTTTATTGTAGAGCTGCTCAATAATGACATAATCATGTATGGTACATGTAATGTGTGTTTTGTATTTGTTTTCACTCAGGTGTAGAATGGGGGCTCCATTTCCCAGCAGCCAATGGCGAGTACCAGTCTCCCATTAACTTAAACTCCAGGGAGGCCCAGTATGACCCGTCCCTCCTGGATGTTGGCTTATCACCAAACTACGTGGTGTGTCGAGACTGCGAGGTCATCAACGACGGACACACTGTCCGCATCATTCTAAAGTCCAAATCAGGTGAGTCCCAGGATGCATGGAAACATGTCAAGACCAGCACTTACTGATTTAAGAAGTGATGACAAAGCAGAATGCATGTTTAGTTTCGTGTTGTCAGCTACTGTTGTTTAGTGGTGACTGACACAATTATGTAGTGTGCAAATAAATCTAGGCCACTGTTAATGACCCCTTTTTCTCACTTTCACTTTAACTGGGACGGCTTTGATGTGTCTTCTACATCCTGTCTGCACTTGTCCACATTGCCCGGGTTTCCTGTGGTGCTGCCAGTGGTTACTGGGGGTCCTTTGCCTAGTGATCATGAGTATGAGCTTCATGAGGTTAGATTCCACTGGGGCAAAGAAAACCAGAGGGGATCCGAGCACACTGTGAACTTCAAGGCTTTCCCTATGGAGGTAGTGCACTCTCTCTCTCTCTCTCTCTCTCTCTCTCTCTCACACACACACAAACACACACACACACACACACACACACACACAAACAGAAATAAGGTCATGACCTGAGTGGAGTGCACTTTCAGATTAGACTAACAGCCTCTAAAAGCCTAAAGAAACAGTGTTCACATGTTTAAACCTCTGGCACTGACATGTGTCCTTCATTGTAGCTTGTGGATACCTTGAACACAAAACCTTTCCAACAAGTAACACTTCTGACATCTGAAGGTGACATCAATGTGTTTGCTTGAGTGTGTGTGTCCAGGAAACCTTTTGTAAACTTCACACTGATGGCCTTAAAAAAGTTAAAATTAAAGGGACTTGGGGCAGGATCAAGAAATAAGACTCAATAGTGACTCGCCGGCCGTTGCGGCCGTTAGGGTAACTGCAGCCATCAGCCAAGCCGGCGTGGGAGCGCGCATGAGCTCTTCACAACAGTGCAGCTGATGCCGTCTCATCCCTATTCGTCAGACGCTTGACGCTTGGTCAAGTGCCTTAATGTGAGATGCCAGACTTGTTTTGTATTTTCCAAGTCAATGTTATGATTGTAACTGAAAGTTGTTCAATAAAGATTTTATTAAAAAAAAAAAAAAAAAAAGCTTGGTCAAGTGCCCCTCGCGTAGATACCTGACGCAGGAGGCTTCCCCTTTGCGTTGGTCTTATCCGCTACACATGAAGCAGCCAGGAAGCTGCTCGCTGTGTGTAGCGACACACAAGCGCAGTGATTTACAGTTACGGTTGATGCAGTCTGAAAGGCACGGGCGAAAGCAAAGACGGCATATCGGGGGACAGAGATATCGTCTCTGATAAGGGATTGCTGTGTGTTAGCGGCTAATGTTGCTACACAGACACAAACAAACCATTAGCCTGTGGCTACATCCAGCTGCTAACGTCACCTCCCGGATAACAGGTTGGGCATTCGGTCCCATATATAAAGGGACATATTTCTAACTATTCGGTTTCAGACTAAAGGACCGTGGAAAATGCGCAGTCTGTAACTATTCAGTGTTACACAGCGGTGGACTAAGTTACGTGTTAGCAGCTAACGCTACTTTGCACGTTAGGTCACTCGAGTCTTCGGTGATCTCATATGATTTTCAAATCAAGCTCTAAACATGACCTGTAATGTTTTCTTACCTGGTTACTAGGAAATGAGCCATGTCAGCATCTGTTTTCAGTCCCAATTCAAGTTGAAGCTGCCTCCATGAGTCCAACACGTATCTGATGTTTATTCAGGTGCCAGCCCGCTTTGCTCGTAATTTTGTTTTGACTCACAACATGCCGCTGATAAAACCTTTGTTTTCTTCTTAGTATGACTTTTTAGTGGACTTTGTGTGATGGTGGTTCGTTTGCTGGCTGTAGCAGAATCCATTACTACCCAAACACTAGTTTGGGTCCGCCGCGTTTGTTTACTTCCCGTATCCAAGTCGAAAGCCGGTCGAGGACGCGCATTCAGTGTCATCTGACGTCACGTCCGCAGGACTGTGCGGGAAATTCGAGCCCGAATTGCAGTACATTATGCAGCACACAGCCTGTTCAAGGCAATGGAGAGATACGTGGGTGGACTCATTCTTTTTGGTTTTGAACGCTTCATCACCCATTAGCATTAAAAATCTTAAAATGCATGTTTATAATTTCACAGATCCTGAAGTAAAAAAGTTTAAAAGTAAAAATGTGTTATGTTACGGGTCCCAGGATTGGTACCGAAGTAACAAAACAGATGTCTGTAAAATACAGATAAAGATCAGCAGCAATGAAGACACACGTTAACCGTTCGTCATCCAGATTGCATCTGGGGCTTTATTCCTCAATAACATACTCAAAACATATTTTCCTGAGTGCTAGCTTCTGTTTCAGTCCATGTTTATCTCAAGTGCATATAAAGTCCATAAAACAATATTATTCAAGTCAAATCCAAATTACTTCACAATATGTAAACCTTTCCCACATTTCTAGTGAACATATTACAGTTTCAAGCGTGTCAGGTAGCATGCAAATATAGTCTAGCACATTTTGATGTAAATCAAGGCTACTATATCAATACAGTGCAAGTTACAATAATCCTTAACTGTCTTTAAAGCGAACAACACTTATTCTAAAGTGACTCTGGACCTAGGCACTTACTTTACTATGGAAGAATTATCCTATCTTTATTCAAGAGCGTAGATTTTCAGTTTGAGAGCATGATTTCATTTCTTTCAGTGACACAGCTCCTTCTCGTGCTCAGATTTATTCTCCTCATGCTCACATTTTGTGCTCGCACTGAGATGTTTGCTGCTCTCTTTCCAAATGTGTGCTTGAACTCAAAAATCACATGCTTGTGCTCACACAAATTTCGCTCGCATTCACATATGTCCTGTGCTCGCTCAGATCTAAAGTCTGCACGCTCAGATCTAATGTGCACACACTCAGAACAAGCACCTCCTCTCTGGTTGAGGAGTCTGCTCAGACTCAAGGCTGTCCCTCCCTGCACTTAAAATATTGTGTTTCACCAGCCAATAGGGAGACAGCTACAGTGTGGACCAATCAAATGACGGATGCTGCCTTGGGTGCGTTCCTTCGCACTTTTTTTGAGTGCTCCATAGGGGCGGGTATATGGTCTGTTTGTAAAACTGCTTCTCTCAAAATACACCAATTTACCATATTAGCCAGCTATTTGAATCGTCACCTACTTAAGACATATTTTACACATTACTGTCATGTCCATGAGTAACACGCCCGGTAAGAATGTGGAAAGGTATTATGGGTAAGGTGGAGGAATTTGGTTTACATTAAATTCGCACTCAGCAAGAGACAGACATGTCTACGTGTGGTCCATATTATCCAGATTGAATTCTGCAACCTCTGGCTAATTCAGAAGTAAAGTAGAGACAAGACATTGGCGACGAGGATTAATTCTCATTAGCTAGTTAGAAACAACAAGTTTAGTTAGCTAGCATGGAGAAATCCGGGATTCAAAACTTTGCATGCTACACCGAGCCAGCTACGCTAGGCTCACGATGGAGGCAATGGCTAACGTCGTTCGAGCTGTATGCTGACGGTAAAGGGCTCATCATAACCGATGATTCACCTGCTCCTTCGAAGCAAAGGAGACGTGCACTGCTACTTCATCTAGCCAGATGCACAGGACATTTTCTCAACTCTTCTGGACACTGGTGAGGCAACGGACTACGACAAGGCAGTGGAGGCTTTGAATGCATACTTCGTACCCCAGGTCAACACAACGCTGGCAAGGCACGCATTTCAAAAATTGCACCAGAAGCCGGGGGAGACGGTGCAGCAGTTTGCTACACGCCTGAAACAAGCTGTGAGAGACTGTGGTTACGGGGGAGATTCTGACAATCAGATAAGGGACGCAATATTAAGCAAAGGGACGTCAGAATATGTCAGAAGAAAACTGTTAGAAGAGGGTCGCGGATTGACTCTAGCGTCTACACTGGAAATAGCTGCCCGTTGACGTCATGCGCGTCGGCTAAACCCTCCACAGACACCGTTAACCGGATTGCACCGAAAGGAAAAAAGGGAAACCATGGAAACGGGAATACAAAAGATAGACCGAACAGAGACAATAAAAATGATGGAAAGTGCTACAGATGTGGGAATACTGATCACATTGGCTGTGATCCAAAATGCCCCGCACGAGGACAAATGTGCCACAAGTGCCAGGGAAAAGATCACTTTGCAAAAGTATGCCGCACTAAAGGTGGGAAACCAAAACAAAACGTAAATAACGTTGATAAACATGAAAGTGGGGACTTTGCTTTTGCTATTGATGATAACCACATGCCAGAGAGACTTAAAGGGACTTGGGGCAGGATCAAGAAATAAGACTCAATAGTGACTTGCCGGCCGTTGCGGCCGTTAGGGTAACTGCAGCCATCAGCCAAGCCGGCGTGGGAGCGCGCATGAGCTCTTCACAACAGTGCAGCTGATGCCGTCTCATCCCTATTCGTCAGATGCTTGACACTTGGTCAAGTGCCTTAATGTGAGATGCCAGACTTGTTTTGTATTTTCCAAGTCAATGTTATGACTGTAACTGAAAGTTGTTCAATAAAGTTTTTATTAAAAAAAAAAAAGCTTGGTCAAGTGCCCCTCGCGTCGATACCTGACGCAGGAGGCTTCCCCTTTGCGTTGGTCTTATCCGCTACACATGAAGCAGCCGGGAAGCTGTGTAGCGACACACAAGCGCAGTGATTTACAGTTACGGTTGATGCAGTCTGAAAGGCACGGGCGAAAGCAAAGACAGCATATCAGGGGACAGAGAGATCGTCTCTGATAAGGGATTGCTGTGTGTTAGCGGCTAATGTTGCTACACAGACACAAACAAACCGTTAGCCTGTGGCTATATCCAGCTGCTAACGTCACCTCCCGGATAACAGGTTGGGCTTTCGGTCCCATATATAAAGGGACATATTTCTAACTATTCGGTTTCAGACTAAAGGACCGTGGAAAATGCGCAGTCTGTAACTATTCAGTGTTACACAGCGGTGGACTAAGTTACGTGTTAGCAGCTAACGCTACTTTGCACGTTAGGTCACTGCGAGTCCTCTGTGATCACATGTGATTTTCAAATCAAGCTCTAAACATGACCTGTGGTGTTTTCTTACCTGGTTACTGGGAAATGAGCCATGTCAGCATCTGTTTTTAGTCCCAATTCAAGTTGAAGCTGCCTCCATGAGTCCAACACGTATCCGATGTGTATTCAGGTGCCAGCCCGGCTTTGCTCGTAATTTTGTTTTGACTCACAACATGCCGCTGTTAAAACCTTTGTTTTCTTCTTAGTATGACTTTTTAGTGGACTTTGTGTGATGGTGGGTCGTTTGCTGGCTGTAGCAGAATCCATTACTACCCAAACACTAGTTTGGGTCCGCCGCGTTTGTTTACTTCCCGTATCCAAGTTGAAAGCCGGTCGAGGACGCGCATTCAGTGTCATCCAACGTCACGTCCGCAGGACTGTGCGGGAAATTCGAGCCCGAATTGCAGTACATTATGCAGCACACAGCCTGATCAAGGCAATGGAGAGATACGTGGGTGGACTCATTCTTTTTGGTTTTGAACGCTTCATCACCCATTAGCATTAAAAATCTTAAAATGCATGTTTATAATTTCACAGATCCTGCCCCAAGTTCCTTTAACTTCTGTGTTGGGGGAGTAAATGTAAAAATGCTGATTGACTCTGGTGCGACAAGCAATGTAATGGGAGAAAATGCATGGAAAAAATTGAAAGCAGAAAGCATTAAGTGCCACTCATATGTCCCTAAGACAGAGAGAAAACTTTATTCATCTTCTTCTAGTCAGCCATTAACAGTCAAGGGGGCATTCACATTTGAGGTGTCTATAGGAAAAAAGACTGAACGTGCTGAGTTCATCGTAATCAGAGGAAGTGGTGAACCGCTGCTTGGAAAAGAGACAGCAATGCGACTGAGGGTCCTGAAAATAGGTGCCAACATTGCTGCCATCACGGACATTAAGCAAACGCTCAAGCAGCAGTATCCTGAAGTGTTCAGTGGAGTCGGAAAACTGAAAACAAGACAGGTCAGTCTACACATTAACCCTGAAGTGAAACCTGTAGCCCAGCCACTCAGGCGCATTCCATTCAAACTTCGGGGGGCAGTAGAGTCCAGAATTAAAGAATTGGTGGACTTGAACATCATCGAGCCGGTGAACGGACCCACCCCGTGGGTGAACCCGGTTGTGATTGTCCCGAAACCTGGAAATGATGTCCGACTTTGCCTGGATATGAGACGGGCCAATGAGGCCATAGTGAGGGAACGCTTTCCGATTCCCACAGTGGATGTGCTACTCCAAGGCATGAACGGCTCAACCATATTCAGCAAGTTAGATTTAAAATGGGGCTACCACCAACTTGAACTGACTCCTGAATCACGTGACATCACCACATTTGCTGTGCACAACGGAGTGTACAGGTACAAAAGACTGTTGTTTGGTGTGTCCTCTGCCAGTGAACAATATCAGCATGAGATAGCCAACGCATTAGCTGGTATTGAAGGAGTGGAGAACATATCTGATGATGTGATCATACATGCATCTGACCAAGAGACGCACGACAGACGACTACATGCAGTCATGGAAAGACTCAGAGACACTGGATTAACACTGAATCCACAAAAATGCCAGTTCAACATGGACAGATTGATTTTCATGGGCATTCTGCTATCGGAGAAGGGCATTGGCCCGACAGAGGAGAGAGTGCGAGCTGTGACAGAAGCACGGGAGCCGGAGACCGCCACAGAGGTGCGTAGCTTCCTTGGGCTTGTGGGATACAGCAGCAGATTTATCCCGCAGTTTGCAACTCTATCAGAGCCACTGAGGCGCCTGACAAGGAAAGACACGCTTTTCAACCTAGGGCCAGAGCAAAAGCAAGCATTCAGTGCTCTTAAGACAGCGCTCGCTAAAGCAACCACCCTTGCTTACTTCGACAAAGAGGCACCAACCCAGGTAATAGCGGATGCGAGTCCTGTGGGGTTAGGCGCTGTCTTAGTGCAAAACCAGAAAGGAATTAAAGTCCCTGTGTGCTATGTGAGCCGTAGCCTAACTGATTGTGAACGGAGATACTCTCAGACAGAGAGAGAGGCGCTAGGTCTGGTGTGGGCCTGCGAGAGACTACATCCATACCTGTATGGGCGACAGTTTGACCTAGTCACAGACCATAAGCCATTGGAAGTAATATATGGCCCCCGCTCCAAACCATGTGCACGGATAGAGCGATGGGTTCTTTGCCTGCAACCGTACCAGTTCAAGGTAGTACACATAGCAGGGAAGAACAACATTGCTGACTCACTATCAAGACTCCTGCCAAACACGGTGAAACAGGCAGAACATGGGCACGGAGCTGATGAGTATGTGAGATTTGTGGCAGTGAACGCGACTCCAAAGGCACTCACCACTCGAGAAGTGGAGGAAGCATCTGCCACTGACCAAGAGCTCCATGAGGTACGCAAAGCCATAGCAACTGGACATTTTGAGAAGTGCAAACAGTATGCTGTCATTGCAAATGAGCTATGCACAATAGAATATCTTGTTCTAAGAGGCACACGTATAGTGCTGCCCCAGGCCCTGCGAGCACGAGCACTTGCACTAGCCTATGAGGGACACTTGGGTATAGTGGGAACAAAACAACATCTCAGGACTAAAGTGTGGTGGCCTGGCATGGACAGAGCAGCCGAGAGACATTGCAAAGCCTGTCACGGATGCCAAATAGTTGCTAGACCTGACCCACCTGAACCGCTGAGACCCACACCGCTACCTGATGGACCCTGGCGGGACGTTGCAGTTGACCTACTGGGACCTCTCCCGTCCAATCACTCCATTCTAGTGGTAGTAGATTATTTCAGCCGATATTATGAATATGATGTCATGACCACCACCACAGCAGAGAAGCTCATTGACAGTCTGGAGTCAATCTTCAGCAGACATGGATTGCCAGTCACGTGCAAGTCTGACAATGGTCCTCAGTTCAGATCAGAACAATTCAGACTGTTCTGTGAGGAAAATGGCATCACACACATCAAAACCACACCAAAATACGCTCAGGCCAACGGAGAGGTTGAGCGTCAGAACGCATCACTTATGAAAAGGATCAGAATTGCTCAATCAGATGGACTTGATTGGAAAAAAGAACTGAGAAAGTATGTGACGGTCTACAGGAGCATCATCCATCCAACAACAGGTAAAAGCCCTGCTGAATTGCTTTTCAATCGGAAGGTAAGAGGAAAGCTGCCTGAACTGATCAAGAAGTGTGTGATCGTGATACAGAGCAAAAGGCAAAGAGCAAGCTGTATGCAGACACCCGCAGAGGAGCACAGCTATCAGAGGTCAGTGTTGGTGACACTGTGCTCTTGAGACAAGACAAAACTGACAAATTCTCCACCCCATTCAATGCAACACCACACAAGATCATCAGCAGGACAGGAAGCAAGGTTGTAGTGGAATCGCCAACAGGAGCTCGATGAGCTCGATATGCAAGAAACACCACCTTTGTCAAGAAATACGAAGAGAAGAGACTGAAACAAGGGACATTCCCAGATAAGGGGGAAACACAGGAAGCTGAGGATGACACAGGAATCGGCGAGGCGATAGAAGAACACACACACACCACTGACACTCAGAGTCCACAAACCAGAAATGACATTGACACACAGACAGAAGCAAACATGCCATCCAGGCCGCAAAGGGTCAAGCGAACACCCAATAGACTGTCTGACTATATTCTCAAATGATTTAAAGAAAAGAAGAGAGTTGTCATATTGTTCATGAGTTAAAACCTGTGGGTATATAGAATGTGTTTGATTTCTAGCAATAGAAGAAATTATTACAGTTCATGATTTGAAAGAATTGTTGTGATTGATGGTTGCTTAAAGGCAAGCAATATGTTCACGAAGTAATGAGTTCTGACTAGTACTAAATACTAAAGTGATTTTGATAAGCGAGGTACATGTTCCTGTGTGGTGAAGTTATGTTACAGATCTGGCCACTCAGAAGGAGGTTAAAATGAGAATTCCTGAAATGTGAAGCATAATGTGAAGTATAATCCTGAGTTATATTTTCTATCCTGAGTTATATTTTCTGTAACTAAGAAGAGTTTAATTCTAAGAAAAGGGGGGATGTCATGTCCATGAGTAACACGCCCGGTAAGAATGTGGAAAGGTATTATGGGTAAGGTGGAGGAATTTGGTTTACATTAAATTCGCACTCAGCAAGAGACAGACATGTCTACGTGTGGTCCATATTATTCAGATTGAATTCTGCAACCTCTGCTTAATTCAGAAGTAAAGTAGAGACAAGACAATTACTATCACTCATGAGAAAATATAAATCCTTTCAAGTGCAAAATCAACTAAACATAACATTAAGGTTTCAAATTTATATAACAGCGTACTGTAATTTATCATTTTAACCTTTTCCACAAATAAATACAGTTCTGTTACTCTTAACTTTTCATTGAAGTTATTACATGTGTAGGAGCTCAAATAAAGTCTTTGCATTGTAAACACAAACCCTAACGACCTGCCTGTGAGACCTTGCACAGGGGATAAAAACCCACTGAACCGTGTGCAGCAGCGGGGTCTACCTGCCGCAAGACAAAGGCAGAAACTTCGGTTTATAAAGTATCCTAAACTATCTCAAAATATCTTCACAATACTTGCTTACATAGTAAGCTTACAGAAGTTGACATTTGTATTATTTGATCAATTACTAACCTGTAAAATACAGATAAAGATCAGCAGCAATGAAGACACACGTTAACCGTTCGTCATCCAGATTGCATCTGGGGTTCGGGCAAAAGTTTCCCCCCAAAACAACCTGGGGCGCAATAGTTCCTGTGTCCCATGTTCCACCTGTATGCTGCTGGCATTTTCCACACATGAAAAATAAAATAATTAGACGGTTCCCCATATTATTAGGCAAAATATTAGACCCAAGAAATTAAGAAATTACTTAGGAAATTACTATTCAGCTTATTAAATTAAATAAACACCAAAAATGGTCACTATTTTTTTGGGGTGTACCACAGTTAGGTTAGGTTCAAATTTGGTATAGTCAAAAGATTTCATAAACATTTGTAATATTTTGTTCAAAATTAGTTCAAAGAGCAGATTAATACCATTCTCATGTCATGTCATGTCATGCAGTTGGTATGGAGCTTGAAGTGGGATGCAATTAGCCTTGCTGAGCATAAAGATTGGAAGCAGAAAGAAAAAGCTAGCTTACTATCTCCAAAATTGAAAACTACACATGCTTCACAATACACCTCTGAAGCTCACTCATTAACAAAGTGTATCTTAATTGTAAAATTCAATTTTGTGGTTCATGTCTAGTAACTATTTCTTGTCAAACCACAATTTGGCCATCTCACCAGAACTTCTGTGCAGCGTTTAGCCAGACACAGACGGAGTGCAAAGATTTTAGAATAAGCATGATGGTACCAAATTCAGCAACGACACAGTGCCAAGTGTCCCCTTGGCTGTTGTCAGAGGTCTTTTCAGTCTGACTCACTAGATATAGACTGGTGGTATAAGCCCACCACTAGCCATCTATGTCAGGTGACCAAAGGCGGGCTGGGTGTTATCATTTTCCAAATCCCAGTCACATAGGAAACAACAACAGCAACCTGCACGCCAGCAACAAACACACGGGTGAGTTTTTTCCAACTCTAACCTGATCACCAACAGCATGAACCTAAAAAAGCTGGCAGCAGTTGCCTTTTCTTTTGCAGGAATTTAGCCATTTTAATGCCAGTGCTCACCTCCCCATGTGCAAAACAAGTTCCATGCAACACTATTTTGCAGGCTTATAGACTGATGCATCCTGAGCTCAACGCTACCCAAGATAAATGGAATCTGCTTAAAGGAATACAAACAAGCCAGAGCATTTTTCCCCTATACCAGAGTGAAACTTGGGCTATGTTATTCATTAGTAGGACTGGGTGTTACAATCCCTGAAGTTTCAGCACAGCTAGTACCTGGTAGGGGTTGTTCTTTGCAGTGATCATTTGATGTTGCTACCAGTTTGACACGTAGACATGTCTACCTCGACATTGTTGGATGTTTCAACCTTTTATCACAAGGCACCCTCAGTCTAGGGAGTTCACCACAGGCTGATCAGACCAGGGTGTGTGTCTAGTGGTTCGCTGGTCACTTGGGAGCCCAGACGGCATCTCTTTGCTTTAGTGATTGCTGCTTTCCGCAACGTTAGCGAGGGCTTTGACTGCCTTCCTATGGGCCTGCCCCAAGATGCCAACCTCCCTCAGGAGCCTTGCTGTGGAACCGGCAACAAAGCCTCTGCATCCCACCTCCACTGGCCACACTTCTTCTTTCCAGCCTCGCTCCTCAGCTTCAGCTGCCAGGTCAGCGTAACGCAGTTTTTTTTCACTCGAAGGCCTCTTCCACAGCAACCTCCCAGGGGACAGTCAGCTCCACCAAGACGACATGTTGGTAGGAATTGGAGGTTGATTGCTGCAATTTCAGATGAAAAGGAGTCTCTGGTCTAGGTCAGTGCTCATTTTTCAATCCCTGGATGCATTCAGTGTATCTCCTGAATCATCTAGTTGTTAAGTTTTTATAAATGATATATACTAGGGCTGTCAATCGATTCAAATATTTAATCGTGATTAATCGCATGATTGTACATAGTTAACTTGCGATTAATCGCATAGTAATCACACATTTTTCACTAGGGTGAAAAAGGTTCACTAAACAATGTTAATCAGCCTGCAGGCTGAAGCCACCCATTAGCGAGGGGGAGGAGGGCTCTCTGCATCAGCTGTGTGCTCGGCCAGGAAGTGGCCTCAGTTCACATTGACGGGAAATGAAAATAACTTTGTTCTTGTGGAGAGAACCATCTGGCTTTGAAGCTGAACTTTCCATTCAAAACACCCTTCTCTTTATCCATTTTCTTAAACAAATATATTTATTGGTATTTTGCTTTCAGCAACAGAGATTATGATGAAAACGACAATCAAAATAAAACAAACAAAACACATTTAACATTATACATAACAGAAAATACATGTAAAATGTTCCAACAATGTATTAGAACTGAAGATTTGTTTAGTTACTAAGTGCAGGTCCCAGAGGAAATGTCCCCATATTTCTTGAAAGACCTCAGGTCACAAGTACAAGTCAGTTTCTCCAAAGCAAGGCAATTAGATAGATCCCTGAACCACTGACTAACATTCGGTTTGTCTGGGTTTTTCCAAAAGAGAGCAGTTGTATGTTTAGCTTGGAGAAGACAGTAGGCCCTATTTAAATGTTCTGTAGTGCATAGTCTAAAGCGCAGCGTGCTAGTGTGTTTAGGGCATATCCAAGTCCATTTTGGTAGGTAAACGGTGGAGAGGTGGTATTTAGACTCTGAATTAGTCATGGACAAGGGGAACTACGCACGTTTGCTGTTCATTGATTTCAGCTTGGCGTTTAACACCATAGTTCCCCTCATACTCAAGCTCAGGGATCTGGGGCTGAGCTCTTCACTCTGCTCCTGGGTCTTGAACTTTCTGTCCACAGGTGGTGAAGATCGGAAATTGCACCTCCAGCACCCGCACCCTCAACACCGGCGCCCCCCAAGGCTGCATCCTGAGCCCCCTCTGCTCTACTCCCTGTACACCCACGATTGTACAGCCACACACAGCACCAACACTATCTTGAAATTCGTGGATGACACAGTGGTGATTGGCCTGATCTCCAACAACATGGAGACGGCTTACTTGGAAGAGGTGGAGTTGCTGACATCATGGTGCAAGACCAACAACCTGGACCTGAACGTCACCAAGACCAATGAGATGGTGGTAGATTTCCCATTACGCACAACTACAGATCTATGGGACCCCGGTGGAGATGGTGAGCAGCCATAGGTATCTCGGAGTTCATATCTCTGAGGACCTAACATGGACAACCCACATCACCTCACTGGTGAAGAAGGCTAGGCAGCACCTGTATCACCTCAGATGGCTGAGGAAATTTAAGATCTCCACAGGGCTACAGAAAACCTTCTTCTCTGCTGCCATCCAGTCTGTCATCTCTGGAAGCATGACCGTCTGGTATGGCAACTGCAGCGCCCAGGACCGTAAATTTCTCCATAGAGTGATCCAATGTGCTGAGCGCATCACTAGAACTGCATTGCCCTGCCTTCAGGACATTTACACCAGGCGGTGCAGGTCCAGAGCGACCAGGATCATGATGAACATTCACCACCCCAACCATGAACTGTTGCCCTTCTGGCAAGCGCCTACGCAGTGTCATGGCCAGGACTGAGCATCTGAGGAGGAACTTCTTCCCTCAGGCCATTCGGACAATAAACTCCCATAAACCAACATAACACACACTCAGCACACACCATATATCACACACATGCAAGCACACCCTGCTACTTTGCACACAGTCTTTCTGTAAATACTTTTGTCTTTGTCTCTTATTTATATCTAGTTCTTGTTTAGAATATATATATATTTATATATATATGTATATATATATATATATATATATACATATGTATATGTGTATATATATATATATATATATATATATATATATATATATACTCTATTTAAATGTATGTCTGTTATTTTATTCTCTTTTTCAGTTTTATTTTTGCATTCTTTTTGCACAGTCGACGGAGTGGTTGCAATTTCATTTCACTGCTGCTGTACTTGTACAATTGCATGTGACAATAAATCTTTGAATCTTGGGTGTGTTTTGGGTGGAACATAAATGAAACCAATCAGAATGTCGTCTCGCTTTAAGAGCCACAATGTGGGCGTGAAAATGTCAACTGCGTCAGTCTGAAACTAGAAATGACACTTGCGCTGCACTGTGCGCTGCTTTGCACAGAGTGTAAGATAGAGCCCAGTATGTTATCAGTTTCTTCTTGGTCTTATTAATATTCAATCCCTCGGGGAACAGTCCTAGGATGCACATCTGTGGACATATTGGTAGTTTTTCAGATACAATTACATCAAGTCCATGATTCTTGAGCAATCCCATAAACAGAGGAACAATGTGCCTTTCTCCACAATACATTTTACACAGCAGTCTGGGATGTTGGGGTTGAAACGGTGGAATAGATACGAGGTAATATAGGTACACATTATCCACTTTTACTGTAATAAATTAAATCTTGTATTAATCGTATGAACCTGAGCTTTATAGCAAACTCCCTCCCATTCTTCAACTGTTATCTTTGTGATCAAATCATTCCTCCAAGCCCGTCCTTTACCTTCCAAGGATTCTTCACACATCCTAACAAATGTATCATATATCAGAGATATCTGACCTCGGCCTTTGGAGTATTTTATCATTATATTATAAAGAGTTGGCATTTGAAGTGAGTTAGTTTGGGCCTTGGATATAAAACTTTTTATCTGCAAGTACTTGAAGAAATGTTTTGAAGGTATTCAGTTTTTTTTGCACAGATCTTCAAAAGTCAGAAATACCTTGTCATCATAATACAGATCCATAATTCTGCCAATACCCTTTGTTGCCCAAATCTTGAACCCTAGATCATGAGTCCCTGGACTAAAACTTCTATTCTCCTACATAGGAGAAAAGCTTGAGAGCTTTGAATCTGAATCAAAGTACATCTGTGCTTTAAACCAAACCTCCACTGTGTGTTTTACGAAGGGGTTCTGTGTTGTTGTTTTTTTAGGAGAGTCAAGAGTACAGGTAAATATTTAGGGGCACGAGGGATGTTGTGGTGCTCTCTATCTGCACCCAAGGCATAGAGACTTTATTTAAAAACCAGAGCACTGCTGCTCTTATTAGAGCAGCCATGAAATACCGATAGAGATTGGGGAGTCTAAACCCCCCTCTTTCCTATGGAAGATATAGTTGGGTCAGGCGTTTATTCTTCCAGCAGGGCTCCAGACTTTTGCGCCTAAAATTGGACAGTGTGAGTAAATTTTTCATCTACTCGCGCATGCGCGACCAGTAAATTTGCTGTTTTTTTTTGTTTGTTATTAAATACTTTTGTTGCTGACAAACTCGTTCTACACTTCAGCCCACTATAGTTAGCAGTAATGCCTGAATGACTGGTTTGCCAACCAACATTAACTCCAGAAGAAGAAGAAAGGAGACGAAAACAGAAGAAGAAGAAGGCTGATGTGTGAGAGCGGGGGCGAATGACCACTGTGATAGGCTAATGTGTGAAAAGAGGTGGGTCTTGGGTGTTATCGCGCGAATCCACAGATTTCACATAGTGGTGTCTCCTGTAAACAATGGACAATGGCGAAGCGGACTATCAGTTCGTACTTTCTTCCTAAACCTAATGATCTAGAGAAGACAAATCCCGAGAATGAGTCCGACTCAGATTGTGAGGAAACGGTCGTGGCGAAAAAAGGCAGGAAATTCAGCTTTCGCGATGAGTGGCTGCGCGAGTTCACCTGGCTGAGGTATTTCAGGGAGACGAATTCAATGAACTGCAAATTCTGCCGTCGATACCCACAACATGCGGGGAACACGAAATTTGCTGATAAGACTGGCACTACACAATTAAAACACGACAATTAAAACACTACTGTTGTTGTCAGTAGAGCATAAATATTCACTTTGTATTTTTTAGCTGTATAACTGGTGTATGTTATTAAAACTATTGCACAAGTTTATAAGATTGTAGTTTATGCATTTATTGTCAAAGTATTTATCAGTAATACAGTGAAAATGATAGCAAAACTTTGCAAGTCGATTTATAGTGTGCGCCCCTAAATTTTCTGCTTGCGCCCCTAAAATTTTAAGTTAGGGGCCACTGTGCTCCTAGTAAAAAAAGTTAGTCTGGAGCCCTGTCCAGAGAAAATTGGTTAGAATTTTATTCATTTTGGGTAAAAAAAAGGAGGGTTCAGGGGTAGAGATTGAAATAAGTATAGAAATTTAGGTAAAATGTTCATTTTAATAATACTAATGTGGCCAATTAGGGACATGGGGAGTAACACCATCTGTGAGGCTATTATTCGGTCATAATTTGATGGTATTACATTTTTACGATTTTAGGAGTGATCTTTATTCCTAGATATGTGAATCCTTGTGGTAAATTATGAAAAACCGTATTGATAGGCAGAGTGAGTCAGATTATTTCAGAAAGTGAATATTAGATTTGGAGTTATTCACCTGAAAACTCACCAAAGCATCTTATCAGTTCTAGGAGGGTTGGCAGGGATTGGCCTAGATTTTTCAAAAACAAAACGATATCATCAGCAAATAGAGCCAAATGATTCTGACGATTTTGCCACCTATTGTGGTTCCTCTGATTACAGGGTGGACTCTGATGACAATGGCAAGCAGCTCAATTGCATGTGTAAACAACATCGGTAAAGAGGGCATCCTTGGCGTGTGGACCTTGATATTTTGAAAGGGTCAGATATTATGCCATTGGTAAAGACCTCTGCCGTTGGGTTCCCATATAGGATCTGGATCCATTTACAAAAGTTCTCCCCCAACCAGTGTGCGAAATACCCGTCAATATTCGGGGGGGGGGGGATTGTTGCTCAATACCGATCTAAATTTTCTCAATATGCAGTAGGCCTATAACATTACAACATTTCATGGATGCAAGCCAAGACAATCAGTCTATAGCCTACATGACAACACACACATGCACACACTTAACAATTTTTGACAATCCGATATGCTATGGTATTCGTAAAGCAACACTGAGATAGGAGGTTGCATTGGCTAAAGTTGTTTGGATGCACGTTGTTTTATAACAAGGAGAGGCAAAGTTGTGCATTACAATGCAGACACGACAGTAGTTGGCACCAATCTGGCGCGATTACAAGAGCAATCAACTGAATAAATGCCAGGTATAGCCTATCGGAGACTGGCACGCAATCAGTGTACTTGCAAATGAGAGCCTGCAGTATGACCGACCGTGTGACATTATTTAACCATCCATCTACAGCAAATACGATCAGACAGATGCATCATTGTACACAAACACAAAGCACATTCGCCTAACCGTGCAAACAGGCCATCTCTCAAATTGAAAAAAACACGACAGCAGATGCTGACAGACAGCCTACAACAAGCCAATCATCACCACGGCGGGTGCTCTCTCTAAGACCACAACCAACCACAAGGCCTACACAACTTGCGGTCTTTCCATTCGCCCACCTGCTTCGGTGTTCAACCAGCCGGCAAGTCACTTGTGCTAGCAGCAGTAGCAGCTAACGTTACCTCAGCACCTGCTGCGTCTTCGGAGCACTCGGCCTCAACTTCACATTGTTCTTCTGGGGAGTCACTGGGTGGGAGAGGATCCTCTGTTCTGGTAGCGAATGGGCCCACTTTGCTAGCTGCACCGGCAACGTCTTTCGGTGCCTCTTCATCTCTGAGTGTCACCTTTTTGGATGTGAACCCAAAGTGTGTGAGTGATACACTCTGGTTTAGCTTTCGCTTGCTAGCCATTTTTAGTAAGACTTCTCAACGTTACATCTTTCTTCTGTTTGGCGCACATTTATTAAACTCACAAACATTTTTTTTCTAATTTGCATACGTGCGCAGGACCGGCTGACCGCTTGGCAACAAATACAACATATGTGTGAATAAATGTTTTGGATTCTGAATACTGGACATGGTGAGCTTAAACACATTTTAGTGACCATTAGTGACAATAAAATATTTTATTTTTTAGACAAAATTTGAGACCCCCTTTAAATTTTGCTTTTGAGGCTTCCAGGGGTCTCATGGGTTAATCGAGGCCCCCCGGACCCCCCCGTATTTCGCACACTGCCCCCAACCCAAACCAAGATAATATTTCAAAAAGATACGGCCATTCTACCCTGTAAAAGGCTTTTTCGGCGTCTAGAGATAGAATGGCCGTATCTAAAACATCTTCTCCTTCATGTAGAATATTGATTATTCTTCTAATGTTATGAAAGGCTTGTCGGCCCTTAACAAAGCCCTGTTGGTCCAGGCTAATCAAGGATGGCAAGTGTTCCATGAGTCTCAAGGTTTGTGTTTTTGCTATCAGTTTTGTGTTGGAATTAAGTAGTGATATCAGCCCATAACTAGCGCAGCTTGATGGCGATTTTCCTGGTTTTAATAATACTGTTGTTAGTGCACTCTGTAGTGTTGGGGGAAGACCTGTTTCAAATGCTTCACCTATCATCTCTAGGATTGGGAGTTTTTTCTTAAAGATTTTATAGATGCCAATGGGAATTCTGTCTTCAGATGGCTCCGAGAACTGTATCGGTTGATTGGTTGAGTTTGTCTCTCCCCTCTTCAGATAGAGAGGGAAATTTGAGCGCATCTATGAACTTTGTTTGCAAATCGGGGTCAGAGGGAGGTTGCATTACAAGTGAATTTTTATTAGGATGTTTGATCTTTGGGAATATCCTACTTGACTGTGTTTTACGGAGCTGGAATGCCAAGAGCTTGCTTGCCCTGTTGGACATCTCATATTAAGTCAGACCAGTAAATCTAAGGGCCCTTTCTGCTTTACACGTCAACAGCTCATCTAGTTTTTGTGTACAATTTGGTAGAGGTTTAATATCTTCCTCCCTCATAATTTGTTTTCTTTCTAAGATTTTAATCTCATTTTCTAGATTCTGCTGTTTCCTTAAGGCAGTTGATATTGAGATAAATTTACCTCTCAGTACTGCTTTTGCTGCGCAATATGACTGGATTCAACCATGCCTATATCTTGCTTAGAAACACAAAAGAAGTCGATTCGAGAATAACTACCATGGACCCCTGACTTAAAGTAAAGTCCTCCTGCCTTGGGTGATGGTAACGCCACGTATCTATAAGTCCGCATTCTTTCATCACTGCATTCAGTGATCTACATTTCTTAAACATGGGTCCCACTATCTGCAGGGAGTTTATCTAGTTTTTTGTCAATTAATTAAAAATATAAAATGCAAAAAAAGTGATTGTATAAGTATTCACCCCCTTCAAGACAGTATTTGGTGGATACACCTTTGGCCCCAATCCCAGCACTGACTCTGTGTGGAGTCTCAATCAGGCTTGCACATCTGGACACTCCAGAGCATTCACCTTGTAGTCTTTAAACCATTTCTGGTTAGCTTTCGCTGTTTGCTTTGGGTCATTGGGTCAAAATAAGTCGTAGTTCTCCTGCAGACTGAATCAGGTTGTCCTCCAGGATTTTCATATATTTTGCTGCATTCATTTTACCCTCTACCTTTACAAGCCTTCCAGGGCCTGCTGCTGAGAAGCATCTCCACAGCATGATGCTGCCACCACCATGCTTCACAGTAGTGTGTTCGTGGTGATTCATAGAAACTTCTTCTAGTTGACCTTGGAGTCTCCCACATGCCTTTGGGTGAACTCTAGTTGAGATTTAATGAGCTTTCTTCAACAGTGGCTTTCTCTCCTATAAAGCTTTGATGGGTGAAGAACCCGGGCAACAGTTGTTGTATGCAGAGTCTCTCCCATCTCAGCTGCTGATGCTTTTAACTGCTTCAGAGTAGTCATAGGTGTCTTGGTGGCCTCCCTCACTAGTCTCCTTCTTGCATGGTCACTCAGTTTTTGAGAACGGCCTGCTCTAGGCAGATTTACACATGTGCCATATTCCTTCCATTTCTTAATGATGGATTTAACTGAACTCTGGGGGATGTTCAGTGACTTGGAAATGTTTTTGTATCCATCCCCTGACTTATACTTTTCAAAAACCTTTTCACAGAGTTGCTTGGAGTGTTCTTTTGTCTTCATGGTATAATTGTAGCCAGGAATACTGATTAACCAGTGACTGGACCTTCAGACACAGGTGTCTTTATACTACAATCACTTGAGACAAATTCAATGCACTCAGGTGATCTCCTTAGGTCAGTCACTTTAAAGGCGGTGTATATTTACACAATCGCTTATCCAAAAGTAATGATAACAAGGCTCAGAGTAGGGCTGGGTGATATGGCCAAAACTGTTATCACGATATGATTTTTTATATTGATCGATGTCGATAATTATCACGATATACAGTATATTTAACAATAATAATGTTGAATTGACAGTTTTAGGTCTAGTATTTTCCTTAGGACAGAACCCAAAACAAACCAGGTTAATTATGGTTTGTAAAATACAATTATTTATTGTCAGAATGAATAGGTGACAAACATTCAGCAGAACCAACCAACCAGATGGCTTTATGTTAAACACTGAATAAATAAAATGATGAGTATGTACAACAAATTGCTTGTTTCAAACGTGTCTCAAACATTTTAGAGGAAGTATATTGAACTGAACATTGATTAAAGAAAATAAAATAAAAAGGTAAATGTTGAGGATGATTATGCTACTGTATTCTTTGAATATTGCACATTCTTGAGCTTGCAGGTAGTTGTTCAGTTCAGCTTTAATGCTTCCTGTTCTGTAAGACCTGATGTGCTTTGGACGTGCGACCAGACCACATATCAGCGGTGACATCTCTGAGCTGCTCCTCCAACTTTACCCTTCACTCTGCATAGAGCTGATTTTTCAGCCGTGCTTATAGGCATCATATCTTTAGTGATACAGTACGTAATTGCGCTGGTTATGTCTTTGTGTCGCTTCAGTTTCTTCTCATATGGGGTAATGGCTGAAAAAGAAGCGGCAATTATTGGTTGTCGAACTGAAGTTTGACTAGTAGAAGCATTGGGGCTGGGCTGTTGGCTACTTGAGGGGAGGCTGACGCTAGCATGATAGTGCAAACTCATGCTTTCGGAGTACTCTTTGGGACGGTAACTTTTGAGATGATGGAAGAGGTTGGTGGTGTTTCCAGTTCTGCTGAGGACTGGTCACTGACACATTTTGCACCTAATGGTGGTCTGTCCTTTGTCAGACTGAAGTCCTGAAGGACCTGAAGGTAGCCGAACTGTTTGGTATGACCTTTCTTCGGTACAATTTCTTTGTCTTTGGCAGTTTCCTCACACTCGGTTTCGCTAGTCGGACCGCTCATTTTCTTGTGTCGGCTAAACACACAGGTGGTCACCATCATTCTTCATCATTCAGTTGTTGTGAGTCGGAGGGGCCGGAAACATGTATCAACCACATGCATTTGTTTCTCTGCTGTGCGATTGGCTGTTGGTGTAGTGTTTTCTAGGTAGAGGAAAACGGACTCAAAAATAACTATCGAAAATAAATGTCATAAATTTATCATCGTTATCGTGGAAAATTTTATCATGAAAATGATTGAGATCGTTTTATCGCCCAGCCCTAGTTCAGAGATCACGTATGTTTTAATTAAATCTAAACTATCACTGTTTTCTATACAGAAAGACAAGTACCCTGGCAGCATTCAGTCTTATAGGATTTGTGGTCTGGTCCGATATTTACTAGTTCTGAGCTGAAGTTTTGCACTCATTTCTCCCTGTTCACATTAAGTTGAGATAAGAGCCCTCAGTCAGCTCCAGCTGATGGTTTCTTCCTCTCTTACTATCCACTGTTCCCTACACCTGTTTATAACAATGGCCTTTCAAATGCAGGTTGTGTTCTGTCTGTCTGTCTGTAGCTCCATCTGATTCACTGGAACAGCACTCTGTTTAACACTTTGGAAGATGCTCTTGGGAAGAAGAACGGGATCCTCGTCATCGCTCTTTTTGTGCAGGTAAAAATCCACAAGAAGAACAAGAAGGCTGCCATATTGGCCAGATAACGGATTGTTTTCCCTCAAATTGTTACTATTGAACAGAGATCAAAATTAGTTTAATACATACATTTGACCAAATATACAATTTAACTGTTTTTAGGACAAAGATCATTAGTTTTATTAGTTTTATTTAAACTTTGTTTTTATTGTTTTCATGGAAATAAGAACACAAGAGATACAGAGTTGATATGTACAAGATTTGACATATAATAATCCCATCCCCCCTCACACTGCCCTTATACTATAATTATATTATTATTATTACTACAGAAAAAATACACATACCTATAGCAAAACAAAAATATTTAACTTTGATGAGTTTCTGAATTTGCTTGACTCAGTTCTTCTGTTTTGAATTACCTTTAATTTAAGCATTTATTGGGTCCTACATTGTTTCTACTGTAACAGGTATCAGTTATCAGTACACAGTCAATGTATGTAATAATGTACAGTTGTACATTATGTTAAATTATGTTTTAAGTGGTCACAGGCTGTGCCGTCATAAATCTGTGGAGTCCTCTGACAGGTGACATCATTCTCTGGCCCTGATTCAATATACCAGAGCCGTCTTGAAATCCCAGTCTCACCCAAGCAAAGAGCAGATTGTTGCGAATGGACACGGTCTTAAATCTACATTGTATCTGCTTAAGTTAAACTTCAATAGCTGGTCCAACCATCACTGTTTCACTCAGGGGTACTGCAAAGGGCCAGTCCCAGGCCACCCCCTCCATCCAGCCCATGACCTGGTGTTGGAAATATAACATAATCAAACGCATATGCAAGTGAAATAAGGGTGGCTGTAACTCAGGCGGTAGAGCGGGTCGTCTAGTAATCAGAAGGTTGGTGGTTTGAATCCCCGGCTCCCCCAGCTGCTTGTCGAAGTGTCCTTGAGCAAGATACTGAACCCCAAATTGCTCCTGATGAGCAGTGGGCACCTCACATTGCAGCCTCTGCATCAGTGTATGAATGTGTGTGTGAATGTGACAAGTGTTGTAAAGCGCTTTGAGCAGGCAGAACACTGGAAAAGCGCTGTAGGAAGTCCATTTACCATAAAAAAAATGCAAGTTGACTTTTATTTTGAAGGAGACTAGTCACAGGAAATGCAATGTCTTCAGTTAGCACCACTGACGTTCATCAAAAATGCATCTACAGAGGTAACAACTCTTTCTCCCTCATAAACCAATATCAGGTTACCTATTATGAGTTGAAACTAGACATATTACCAAACAGGCGTGTTGGCTTTTCTCTTTGACAACAAATCCTCTGCCATCATCCAGTCCGTCAGCTCTCTCCATGCAAATAGTTAAATGTGACTCCTGTTGTGCTGCAGCTCTGTTGCTGGCCCCACTGCTGTACGGAGTAAACACCTCCAGTCTTGGGGTCCATTTGTGGGCCAATTGAGATATGAAAAAGCTAAACAATGGTCCGAGCCGTGACCAAATAATGTAATTTGCGTAAGCCCGACCACAGTCTAACACCATAAACCGGCTACCACGGCAAGCCTAGTGCAAGGTTTAAAAAAGTTATTTATGAGGAAAAAAGATTTGCACCGTTAAAAAAAACTAATGTGCATACAGATGTTGACTTCTATTAGAATTTTTCTTGTTAAATATGAAGAAAATATGAGCAGAAGAGCTGCCAGGTGTCTGGCAAGAAATAAAGTACAAATCCCTATTATAAATGTCATTATTATTTAAGTCATTTAAGAGTAGGGGGAAGAGATTTGTACTAACTGTTACTAATCATATACAAATGTATACAAACTGTTGTTTGCATTTTTTTATTATTATGTTAATAATGGAAATAAAAAGTAAATTTTCAGAAATGCTACGCCTTCTTATAGTACTTGAATGCTGCCCTCCTACGAGATCACAATGCTGGCAGTGGCCTCAAGCTAATTTGAGTTTGAGAACCCTGGTTTAACTAGTTCCACAAGTAATAATAGTCACTAATCAACAAGCCCTCTGATATGAGAAACTTTTCATTAATCACGTCCCTGACCTGCCCTACCAAAATTGCTTCTATTTGTGACTACAAGTGTTCAGGCAAGTCTACAGGCTGATCAGTCAGACAGCCTCTCAGTAACTAGTGTTGGTTGAGTTTGAGCCCATGATACTGAGAAGGCTCAACAGTGTGTCCCAGTACATATGGTTATGTGTTCATTCAGTTTGACAGGTAAAACAGGCTGAATACATAGACTGT
Source organism: Pagrus major (assembly GCF_040436345.1). Lineage (NCBI taxonomy): Eukaryota > Metazoa > Chordata > Actinopteri > Spariformes > Sparidae > Pagrus > Pagrus major. The sequence continues at coordinate 2,200,832 of NC_133235.1, read as the reverse complement.
TTCAATGTCAGTGTAAAATAATTTCATGCAGTGTAATTTCATGAAGCCCTACAATTAATCCTTATCAATTTTGAAAAGTCTAAACCAGGGTTGGAAGTACCGATTTGCTAATCAAATAACTGTATTAAAGTCTTTCAGTTCATTTATGTTTTTGGGTATTGTACTTTTATTTTATTTTTTCAATCTGCAATTTTACTTAATGCAAATTGTACTTAACTTTACACCATGTAATGTACTTAGTTACTTTTAAAATCATAATTGAGTACTGAGTACAATTTGAATTGATATCCAAACCTTTCATGTGCATTTTTGTGGCTAAAAAAGGCTATCTGATCACAAATAAACCAATGAAAACACTGACACAGGCCGATACGGACGAAGGCAAAGAAACAATGAAACAAACACTCTGCAGCAGGCTGAGGTCTGGAGACGTGACCACGACCACTGAGCAGAACAGTGCAGGAGTCATTTAGACTGAAGATTTAGAGAGACACAAACTCCTCTGACTGAACGCCTGGTATTGATCAGGCATTAAACATCAGTGGATAAAAAGTAACTAATACTCTGAGTACGGTTTAGAAGAATACTTTGTACTTTTATTAAAGTATTATTTAATACCTGTTGTTTTACTTGTAATTGAGTAATACTTTAGTGATAGAACTGTACTTGTACTTGAGTAGATATTTTCTGTACTGGTCCATATACAGTATAACAAAAGACAATTCAATATTCAACATTTCAATCTACATGAAGGTAGGATTTATTGTTGGGCTGTTGTATTACACTGCATTAGTTTTAGCTAGGTGTAACTAATAAGCTGCAACTGAGTATAATACTATGGAGCAGAACTTCCCATATTGTAAATGGACTGTACTTAAATAACACCTCTCTAGTCTTAGCGACCACTCAAAGCACTTTACAAAACAAGTCAGCATTCACAAACACACTGGTGACAGAGGCTACCATGCAAAGTGCCATCTGCTCATCAGGAGCGATAACTATTCATTCACACGCACACACTGATGGAAGAGCCACTGGGAGCATTTTAGGGTTCAGTATCTTGCCCAAGGATACTTTGACATGTAGACTGCAGGGGCTAGGAATCGAACCACTGACCTTCTGATTTGTGGGTGACTGCTCTACCTCCTGAGCAACAGTGCTGAATACGTATTTTTATATTTAAAAAAAAGAAAACTCCATGGACCTCATTTTTAAAAAAAATATTGACTTCTTCAGTAGCCCAGATGACTGAAAGTATTTTTCCTTCCTGGGATTGTAAGTGCTGTTTTTCTAAATGAGTGAACAGGTTCATTCCAGATTAGATGAACCTTCCTGTGTACAGTAATAGTGTGTTGCTCTATTCCTATGAAATGACTTTCTCATTGAATTTGTCCTTAGTTTCCCTACTGGGAAAAAAAAACTAAAAAACTAAGATTATTGTTGACGTCTTTAAGATAATCACTGATTGCCTGTAGAAGATACATTGATAAGTCCTTTAGCCACTGACTGACCTCCCACTGAAACCTGCAATGTGTTGCATATTCATCAGATCGGGAAGGAGCATCTGGGTCTGAAGGCCATTACTGAAGTTCTGCAGGACCTGCAGTACAAGGTGAGAGCAAGACTGAAAAAAATCAGATGGATTAGATAATAATCTACTACATCAGGAAAAAAACTAAAAAAAACTGATAAACTGCATACATGATGACAATAATAATGATTGTTGTGTTGCTATATTTCCATCAGGGGAAGAACAAGATCATCCCCTGCTTCAACCCAAACACTCTGCTACCTGGTGAGCACAACACTGTCTGAGTTCACACTCATAATGAATATATGAAATAAAAAATGACTATAGATTGAGTTTTAGGTTATACCACCATAGTTGATTCAAGATGGGAGTGTGTCGGTTAACTATCATCCTCTCATCAGTCCATCCATTCTTAATGCCAGCATATTATCATAGGTGTTATCTACACTGGGGATGCTGGACATGTCCCCACCACTTTTTAAAATGGCTCATTTTGTCAACTTCACTTTTTAGAAATATAATTTGTAAAAAATGGTCTGAAAAATACCTTAGACTGAGAAATGTTAACTTACAAATGAGAACACTTTGCAGTTTATAAGCACCTGCAATTCTGTGTAGATAGTTTGTTTGGTGGGGAATTAAGACATCTCTTAGTTACACAATATGAAGGGTTCATTTGCAAAAGCAGATATCTCTGTTCTTATTTATGTGGCCCAGTCATAAAAAGACGGGACTGGACACACTCTTTATTCGCCGACTGAACTTATGAAAAAACATAAGAACAACGTTAATGCTGTAAATGAGGATTGTAGATAATGACAGTGTTAGCAGTACAGGAGGGTTATCCTGCCTTTCTGTATTTAATAGAGGTACTCCAACTATTCACTCTGGTATCAACTGTGCAGGTTATGCACTCATTAACAAATATGCACCTTCAAAATGGACTGTCAACATGGATTAGACTGACCAACTACACAACCGTAAACAAAATGGACTTAATAGACAAAGGACTTAATACTATAGACAAAGGACTAAATAGACAAAGGACTAAATAGTAAAGACGAAGGACTAAATACTATAGACAAAGAACTAAATACTATAGATAAAGGACTAAATACTATAGTAGGTAGGTAGGTATATACCCTGGCCTCCGCCATATGAAAAACTGGGATTGGCTCCAGTAACCTCCGCAACCCCCTGAAAGGGGGGATAAAGCGGTAACACCCCCGTGACCCTCACGGATAAAGCGGTTAAGAAAATGAGATGAGGTGAGATGAGACAAAGAACTAAATACTTTAGAGAAATGACTAAATACTTTAGACAAAGGACTAAATACTATAGACAACGTAGACTTATAGACAACAGTAGCTGGACAAACATGAACAAAATAATGCAAACTATACAGTGCAAATATTTTTACATACAGTCCAAAATAAAGTTAATCAGAAAATCATACACTCACTTTTACTCCAGTGTGAAGCCTGTGAGCAAAGACACACACACCTGGAACTCAACACGGCATGTCTCCCCTCTAAATTCGGCAAAAGCACACAAAATACACACATTTCAATGAAACAGTTAGCACGCAACACCATATAATTGGATTTTCACCCACAAGTGTAATAGATCAGCACTTATGCAGCCCCACTGTTCAGTCTTTCCCTCAGCGTGGTGGAGAGATGACACACTCAATATTTTTTAACTATCTACATAAATTGGCAAGAATACAAAATCATCAGTCATCAGCATTGCTCGGCAAAGGTTAATGAGTAAAAGCAGCTTTTACAGTAATAACGCCTGAAGTTTGCCAAATTATGAACTAAAAAGCCTTATTAACAGTCTCTAGTTAACCTGGCTACATTTATCTTCATCAGGACAAAAGGGATATGAACCACCTGACAAGCCCGATGATAATATTACAAAAATATGCATTTCTGGAGCTTTAATAATTTATGTATCTTGTGCTGCCCTATATTTCTTACTGCCTACTCATCCCTTTGAATATATAAGGTTATTATTGCAATTTCAGCAAAGTGTATCTTTTATTATCGTGTCAGAGAATAAAAGCTGCTGACACACTTTACTTTGACACATGAACTGTTTAATCTGCCCTCAGATCCTTTACTGAGAGACTACTGGGTGTACGAGGGATCTCTGACCACACCACCTTGTAGTGAAAATGTGACCTGGATCCTCTACCGCTACCCTCTCACCATCTCACAGTTACAGGTAAAACATAAACCAAATCCTGCTGCCATTTAAAGATGTTTGGGTGTTTTTCGCTGACCTCTGCAATTCACCTCAGCCTTGTTGATTTTTCAGTGTCTTTCAGTGCGTAGTTTTGAATTTTAATCTTTAACAAACTGTATATGACTTGTTCAGAACCAAACAGCTGACAAGATGTTGTCATGTCAACGTTGCCCCACATAACGTGAACAGTTTTGTAAAGCACACCCATTTAAAAAGCCCCAACACACCACCAGCTACAAGATAAGTTAACATCATTAAAATCAAAGATTAATGTTACACAGGAAAAATTAGCACAGCTAATCAGTCCTTCCAGAAAAATGCGGAGTTTTTGTGTGATTGTTGCGGGCAAAAATCCTTGATTATGCGGCACGTTTTCTTAAAAAATGCAATGGAATATGCGGGATATTTATGCAATTTTATGCGATGAAATTGCGGAAATTTGCGAAAATTGCGGGAACTTGCAAAAACTGTGGTTTGGTGAATAAGAAAAAAAAAGTGATTCCCCAACACTCTGTTACTAGGCTCACTAGGCTACTACCTTAATGTAAAGAGTCATTTCTAATGACTTCCTATGATAAGCAAGCATACTACATCACAGAAAGTGCTGGGAATAATTAAGTTATCTTCTGCTCTTGTGTGAAGTAAACGCAACATTTTTCAACTTTCTGCAAAGATATATGTGACTTTTTTGCAACGAAAATGCGGGGATTATGAAATCATGCAAGTCCCGCATATTTCGCGCATTTTGCGCGGAAATTTATGCGGCCAAAGTGCGGCGTCTTTAAAAAAAACGGGCCCCCGCATAAATGTGCGGACTTTGGCTGATTATGCGTTGAATTATGCGATCGCATAATTGCGTTTTTCTGGAGGGACTGGCTAATGTTAGCCAGCTATCTACATGTCCACCTACAACAGGCTGTGCAATTTACAGATTTTAAAAGTGGTGATCTCAGTGTTTTTCAGGCCCACCGAGCTCTTCATCATCTAAGTTTGTCTTTTGTCTTTTTGATATAAAAAACGTGGACAGGGATTTACGCTGGAAGCCTCTTGTTCAGATTTTAGCTCCGTCATCATTGTGCCATGGTCCAAAAATGTGTGAGCTTCTCTTTCTTCCAGCAGACTGGTTGTAACGAAGGTCTACATAACGATGGGGCCAAGTAAAAAGCAGATTACTGGCTCTAATATATACTGCAGTACAGAGCAGAGGAACAGTTTTAAAAAGAGGAACATGAAAAGTACTCCTTAAGAAAACTACTTTTTTAAGCCTTACCTGTCACACGAACTGCACTACTACCCAGCCTTTTTGATGCATGCAGTCATCTGACACATGAAACTGGAAACTATATGGCTGACAACACCTTCATTGTTCCTGCTTTTCCTCTGTTATCTCTTTTTCTGAATCCTATCCAAGATATGCATGTAATCACTGTCCAAACACAGGCCCACTAACCTGAGGCTCTCTGACATTCATAGTGCAGGAAGCTTTTACACCCACTGCCAATCACTGAGCCTGTCACACTATTGAATAGATTTAATGAATTGCTTTAATTCAGCCTTTGCCTGACTAATGGCTCTTTTCAGGCAGTTTGTTGTAGTAATCTTCAGACATCATTGCTAATCTTTGGCCTGCTGACCTTTTGAAATGCTGTGTCCATACTAATGTGGTTGACTTCATGTGTACCATTTCAACCATGACACTTTTTACAGAGACGATGCACATTTATCACCATCTCTGTAAATGTGCCTGTGTTAGTCAAAAGAATAATTTTCAACTGACAATGTTAGATTAGCCATTAAAAGAACAGTCAGTTATAAAAACATTAAAATAAATGTGTGAGGCTTGTGACAAGTAGAATGTCATTACTTATGTTCACAGAATACAATTATTCAAGTATTTACTAACATAGTATGATTGCACTAGCCTAAGTATCATCATACTATTATAGCTCCCATCTCACTGAGACATCATCCTCATCTGGATATATGAATACACAAAATAAGTGAACTTCAAGACAACAGAGGTGAAGAGAAGTTAGCTTTTTAATGTCATGGGATTTATTTTTTATTTAACTGGATTCCATGCTCCAAAATATCACCCATTTATTGGACTTAAGTACATATACCAATAAAGATTTTTTATTTACCTATAGTAATTATAAGTATTTATGGGAGAGCTGGATGCTAAAATGGAAAGAAACAGATGCCTCTTTAGATAAAGAATTTAAATAGCCTCAGTATTAGGTTTGACACAGCAACTGTCCCTTTTGTTAAAGCCTACTGCTGTATGTTATTATCTCTGTCAGATGACAATAACAGTGTTCATAACCACTTACATATGTACTTTTAATTCAGTTCACAAGGCGAGGAGACTGAGCTGTGTGCAACAACATGATCTCTGCTTTTTTATTAGCCTACATTTGTTTACATAATATCAAGCTGGCACCATTAAATGTGTGTTGGTCACTGGATGACTTAAAAATGTGATGATCCTCAGGAAGTTTTATCAGGAACACCTTTTTATGTGAGGATTTCTCAGTAGAATTTAATCAGGAAGTTTACGTGAAAGTCACATTAAATCTGAATATATGTGTATCGTGTCTGTATGCTCAGCAGTTACCTACTTAGTTGCCTCCATGAGCTGTGTGTCACTGCAGCTGCTGCAGCTGCTGTAGCTGCTGACCAAATTCATAAATGAACCAAACCAGCAAGTCAAACAACAATAATTACTGTCCTGTTGTTTTTACACACGTCTCTTTCACCTGAGGCACTATCACTGCCTCACCTGTCTGTCTCTCTGTACACCACCCTCATCACACACCTCTCACAGTTTGAACACCTCTGAATTAGAGGAGTCAAAGCTGAGCTTCTAGGAGCTGATGGAAGTTATTCTTGAATATGTCAACAATAATTAGAAGAGGCTGATGTTTGGGAAGCGAGTCACAGAAGAAGTAATACAACACCATATGAACATCACAAACACTTTAAACTATGTGCTGCATATATTACCATATTTGATTTATTATTGAGTACTGTGGGAGCCTGTTGTTGTCCCACTGCTGATGAAGTGTCCTGCTCACCTAGAATACACACCTCTAAAATCAGTCTATTATTGATCATTATCGACCGGTCTTATAGCAGTCAATGGTAGCCAGTGCAATAGTGTGTGTGTGCGCGGTGCATATGTGCATGCAGAAGTGTGTGTATCATTGAACAGTTGCTATGCCGACACATTGTGCACTTTGACATTGGACAATAAATCCTCCTTTTGTAAACCAATAGCAGGACAGGAGCTGCTGTCATGTTTGTTTTGGACGGTGGAACCAGCCACTCTGCAGAACATGAGTGTAGAAGTGAAAGCATCTGCAGTGGCAACATTTCCTCATGAACAGGAAGTCAGATTCTGGATCCTCTCTGTCACAGTTCTGATCTTTACATTTTGGTGTGAGCACGAGACAACAACGTCTGTGAGATGTTGTTTCTTGCAGATGAGCAGATCTGTCTAAATGGAAACAAACTCTATTTGTGCACTTGTCTGCCATGCTTTCTTCAGGAAACTGTTGTGCTTGTAAAGAACTGAAATGACCATAAATAATAGGTAAGAACACTGTTACAACACTGTTGTAGTCACTGAGTTTCCACAACAATGAACCTGTCAGCTGTCTTCACATGATTTAATTTAATTCCCACATCATTTTATTACTACAGGATCTTTCTCTGAGGTTAGAGACTCCACATGGGCCCCAGTCTTCTAATCTCTCCCCAGCCAGGTTGCTTTTACTCAGTACTGACAGTGACTAACAGCAAAAGGAAACCCTGAGTGTAGAGCAAATATTTGAAGTCGGAGTTGGAGTGTTTGAAGCATCCTGTGTGTCTGTAGAGCGCCAAAGGGCAAAAGCAGTGAGTTCTGCCTACCTAGCTACCTACCTACTTAATTACCTACCTACCTACCTATCTACTTAATTACCTACCTACCTACCTACCTCGCTGCCTACCTACTTAATTACCTACCTACCTACCTACCTACCTACCTACTTAATTACCTACCTACCTACCTACCTACCTACCTACCTCGCTGCCTACCTACTTAATTACCTACCTACCCACCTACCTACCTACGTACCTACCTACCTACCTACTTAATTACCTACCTACCTACCTACCTACCTACTTAGTTACCTTCCTGCCTGCCTACCTACCTACCTACCTACTTAATTACTTACCTACCTACTTAATTACCTACCTACCTACCTACTTAATTACCTACCTACCTACCTACTTAGTTACCTTCCTGCCTGCCTACCTACCTACCTACTTAATTACCTACCTACCTACCTACCTACTTAGTTATCTTCCTGCCTGCCTACCTACCTACCTACCTACTTAATTACCTACCTACCTACCTACCTACTTAATTACCTGCCTACCAACCTACTAACCTACTCAAGTACCAACCCACCTACCTCGCAGAAAATGAGCCATCAGGACCTCCATAAAGTTGTGATGTCACAAGTTTACACCACCCTCAGAAACACGGTGGTTAGTGCCTGCAGGTTTGAGAAAAAAGTGTGTTTGAACTTGAAGCATGAACTCATTTTCTATTAAACATCCAAAACAAAAGTATTGACCTGAAGAGGCGATAAAAGAGACCCTTAAAGTTTGACCGTATTGTTAAAAGCTTTTATATGTGGTGCCCTGGGAGAAATGAGGCTGTGACCTAGTTTAACCTTTAAAATCTGTTTTTTGTCCTCTGTCTGTGCAGATTGAGGAGTTTCGGCGGCTGCGGTCTCATGTCAAAGGGGCGGAGCTGTTAGAAGGGAATGACGGGTTGTTGGGGGACAACTTCCGTCCCACCCAGCCGCTCAGTGACCGGACGGTTCGTGCCGCCTTCCAGTGACCCTCACTGAACACTGCAAACTCAGACAAACTATAGGACCTACAGATACACGTATAGAAGGTAACAGTGTTACAGTGAGCCCTTCTTTATATACAGTACACCACATGTAGCTGCATCTACGTGAAGAAAAATCTCATAAGTGAAAATCAATGCATAAATAATGAAAGCAGACCATAATATGTTGAATTTGTTCTGTATTTTTAGTTAGTTCAGCACATTTCCTCATGAGGGATGGACTGTTAATGGAAGTAGGCATGATGTCCCTGAGGTATCTGGGTCCTCTGAAACTACAGTGTAATGGATCAAGCCCTGGAAGAACTAACCCAGTTCAGTTACTAATCTGAGACTAGCCTATATACAGTATGTAGTGTATGAAGGGATCCCAGATTTAGCTCAGCAGCACTGTGGCAGAAGGACAGGGCAGAACATTTGGAGCTCAGAGTGGATGAGGACGATAAAAAAGACAGAAGAGACTTTTCCACTGAAGGTCCAACTTTGAACAAATGAGGACACAGAGGCTCTGAACTTTGGGGATTATTATATTTTTGTGTTTATTTCTACATGTAAGCAAATTAAGATAATGTTACGATGTTTTTCCTGCAACTTATCTTCATAATAAATGATTCTTCTCACAGTGTGATGCCTTCATATCACCATCAGTCAGCCTCAGCACACAACACAGTGTCAGGATCAGGAGGAGCAACATGCAGTAAATGATCTATTCTGACCATAGTGTAGCACCAGTAGACATATATCTCATACTACATGTCTGTATCTATCTGTATCACTCCAGGGATGTTTAAATGCACAGTATGTAATTTCCTCTCAATCCAACATGACATAGTGAAGTAGCCTGGGATCACAGGGGCAGTATCTGTATCAGAGTGGCCATGCAGTCCTAGTATCTTCTTAAGAGTCATGATCACATAATGAAATGCAGTTGTTGAGTGTAGTTGTGTGTAACAGGAGGCTGGTGGAGGGAAAACAAAGTGAGGAGGCAGATAAAGGTGTTCTGTGGTGACGAGTGCTGAGAATGACAAAGGGATGAAAGAGGAGGAGACAGAGGGAGTGCAGAGGAAGAGGAGAGAAAGGACATAGAGCGATTGTTTGTGGTATAAACGGAGACTGATCTGGTCCCAGCAGCACAAACCCACCTGAGACCAGACCTGGGAACCAGAGAGAGGTAGAGAAGAGAGGCTGATTGATGAAGGTCACACAAAACAGTGTAAAGATGACATTTAGTGTAAAAGTGCTGCTGGAACATTCTCACCTGTTCTTTTTATTTCACACGCCTGCCAGAATATATAGAAACCAAACCAGCTGCCTGCTGCCTGCATACATCTGCTGTCACCTGCATGTATGTGAATATGAAAATACACCCGGCTATCATCAGATGAAAACAGCACATGTTGTGGATATAAAGATCCTTCTAACAAGCAGGTATAATGTCACCACATTAGTTTAGTGTGTTAGCATGCTAACATATACTAACTAGCAATAAACACAGTACAGTTGAGGCTGATGAGAATGACTTTTCGAATAGAATAATAGTGTTAGTAGTTTTAACTCGATGAAGTCTCTAACCTACATCTTCATGAATGAATGATAAGAATCAGGATTAATGTCCTGTTAAGTGACAGGACAGGCTGCAAGCTGTGCACATCAATTGTATCATCGGGCTGGAAGAAGGTGGACTGTTGTAGAGTGTGTGATCAACTGACAGATCAACATTTTGACCATCCACAGAACCAAAATTTTCTCTACAAACAGTGACATCATCTGAGGGAGCTGGACCCAGTTCATATGTGTGTAACTGATTCAACATGTGAAGTTGATTCTTGAGCTCTGTGAAGCTGACCTCACCCCTTCAGACCTGAATCTTTACTTCACATCCACACACTGGCTAACACATCTGAGACAGAGACACATTTCTCATGTCAAATATTTGATATAAATCTTAAGGTTCTTTACCTTTTGAAGAAAATGTCCCGCTGTCTCGTCTCAAGCTCCAGTATATGAGTCTGGTTCTGCACTGAGACCACTCATTCACATTATTGTAGACAAATAATTTTTTACAGATATGAAAACAGATAAAATTCCTCAAAGGACTTTTTAAAATAACAACATTAAGACTATAAAGCCTGTGTGAATGCTTCAGACATACATGCTTAAAACAACTATTTGTCAGTGGTCTGTTCAGTTGGCTGGTGGTCATTTTGTGGCCACCATGGCAGGTTATGTATGGCAGGCAGTGACGTGCGGTCAGGAGAGGCAGGGGAGGCAGAGCCTCACCTGTCATCATGGAAAAAATAAAATATATAATAAACAAATAAATTAAATTGTTATATTTATCAAGTGGTTTGAACTATAAACTAATTTTCCATTTAACTTAAACAATTTGGATTGTTTTTTATTAAAAATCGCTGAATTTTTGCATTCCCGTTCAAATACGGGGAAGAGACGCACGGTGAGGCAGCAGCAAGCTGAGCCTCACCTTGGATTGCGCAATCCCTCACAAACTGTGCTCTGCCATCCAATGATAGCGTGTCACTGTCTCTCTGTATGTCGCCAATCAAATGTTTCAAACACTTTTAATATATGCCCCCCTGACTTCCCATAGTTTAGCTGATGTATATAATATAATGGCAGGTTATATATGGCAGGTTATATTCGGCACTGCAGATGGAAATATCATCAACTTTACTCTCACTTCTCCAGAGAAACACCTTCCCTGTAGTAGTTGGAGTCTGATGGAGGTGGAGAAGCTCTAAAACTATTTTAACACAGGAGCACTAAAGCTCTCTGTCTTCTCTCAGTGTTTCCCTCACTGTGAAGTTTGATTCAGTGGTAGAGAACATTTAGTTTGTCTTTTCTGTTAATCTGATTCATATTTCTGTCTCTTTACAGGAGAGGAGGAAGAAGAGGTGTGAAAACAGGAGTGGAGATCGAGGCAGAGAAGGAAAGTTGATGTGGTTGTGGATCAGCTGCAGACTGAAGGTGGACAAAGAAACTATTGATCTCACACCCTCACTGTGTCTCCTGTGTGTGCGTGTGTGTGTTTGTGTGTGTGTGCGAAGGTGTGTCCTTTTCTGCACAGCCTCTCTCTCCCCGTATCATTCTTACTGTATATGTGTTTATAGGTGTCACAGCCTCCCTGTGCCTGTATGTATACAGTAGGGGTCTGCCCGTCCATCTGAGTGTGTGTGTGTGTGTGTGTGTGTGTGTCCTGATTAGATGATAGGAGGCAACCAGCCTGTCTCTGCTGTCAAAACAAGACGAAACATGAACCACAGATGTACCTGCACACACACACACACACACACACACACACACACACACACACACACAAAGCTTCACACGCACAGGATACACACATCAAGCTGCTGAGGCTGCTCATGTATAGAATGAATGTACACACATTACAAACTGTTCTTCTAACTTAATATTTGTTTTGAATTAAGTGACTGTGAAAATAATAAAATAATGTCAAAATGTCAATATTAAGGGAAATATTTTCAACAGAACCAACTTCCTGTAGAATCTACAGGAAGTTGGTTCATTTTTTACAGCTCAGAATCATCTACAGTGTAGATGATTCTGAGCTGTAAAATATTAAATGTAGTCCATGTTGTGTTTTCTGGGCTGTTATCAGGATGTCATTTTTGCTCCACAGAGTCTTTGGAAACAAACATAAAAGAAAAGTCCTGCTCTGCTTCAGGAAATCTATTTTACTTTCCTGAATCTCTGTTATTGTTTTATCTTCATGTTTCATTCACATTATGAGCGTGCACCGCTACATGTCTCTTTCTAGCTTGGTACTTTGTTTCTCGCTGAAATGTTTCAGATTTGTAATAAATGTTGTTAAATGTCTTTCAGTGACAAGCAAAGAGTCACGAGGTTTGATGATTTAAATCATAAGCTAGCTCAGATCTTTCACATTCAGGCTGTGATGGTTGGTTTTTTGTTTATTTTACTGAAGTCTGTGTCATCATTAAATTTCCATTCTGACATTACAACAACGCTAGAGGCACTTGAGAGTGTAACATATTTGCTTTGCCATGGCTCGCTTTATCACCCTGTTCAGACCTGGCTTTACCATCTGTCCTGAGTGATCCAATCACAAGTGGACAGCTCTAAGTACAGGTCTGAATGCCCCCAAGACGCATTGAGGACACATTTGAGATCCAATCACTCGTTCTCTTCAGCCCAGTTTAAAATCAGACAGCATGTTTCCTGAGTGCCCCCTCCTTGAGAATCCATTTTGCCTGTTTTTGTGCCTACTTCTTCCTTTTTTGTGGTTGTTAGGACTTTTTCCTCTGTAGTCATGGCTCTCTCTTACTACGACAAATGAGTACATATTTCTGCTAGGCTGAAGATGTCAGCTAAGTAGGCAGTCCTTTTATGTGGCCCAGGACACATATGCGTACACACTGCTAAATGAATGTGGTCACATGTGGCCTAGACCACCTCTGAATGTGGTCTGAGTGATCACATCTCAAGTGCGTCCTCATGCATTCACACCTGTGCTTAGAGCTGTCCACTAGTGACTGTATCACTCAGGATGGATGAATGTAAAAAGGACCACATTCACAGGTGATCTGGACCGCATGTGACCACATTCGTTTAGTAGTGTGTACGCACATATCCTGTCCTGAGCCACACTGAAGGACCACCTGCTCACCTGACATCTCTGCGGAACAAGAGGAAGAGGGGATTATGTGTATATATTTGTGCTCTGCTTCTTCCTGCTGATTAACAAGCCCATCAAAAGCTAGAAGGAGCAACAGGAGTTATTTTGCATATTGAGATCTGGTTTCATTCCAGTTTTGAATGCAAGGATCCATAGATCAGATATCAATATCAAGATACAGATCACTTGTCAATACCAGATGTAAATGGTCTCTCTCCCTCCCTCCCTCTCTCTCTCTCTCTCTCTCTCTCTCTGTGTGTGTGTGTGTGTGTGGTCTTTAAAGGTACTGTATCTGACAAGCTGAAATAAACTGTGAAAACTGATGACTGTTATTGTTAAACAACTATAGACTTCACTGACACTGACTTAATAAAATGCTGAATTGAAACAGTGATTGTTTTCCAAATTTTTCACTTTACGAAGAGAAACAGTAGTCCGTTTCTAACAGTAGCCCATTTCTCATGAACACTAAGCAGTCTGTTCTTTTTAAAGAGAAGTTGCTGATATTCTATATTTTTTTAAGGAAATAAATCTCACAAAAAAGACCAAACCAATAATGAATTGACCAGATGAGTATTAACTTGATTGTGGACAATAAACTATAAAAAACACATCAATGATCACATCTAATCGAAAATTCTCTTAGGGGATTTTAATTCTAACTGGCTAGACCGGTCCTCTTTCAATGATCGCAATCTTCTCAATAGTATAAACCTCACACAACTTATAACTGAACCCACCAGGGTGTGCTCTAGCTCAGCTTCCCTGCTTGATTGGATACTAGTCACCCATCCTGATAGAATTATTCAATCTGGGGTACTATCGTATTCCTTTAGTGACCACTCCATTGTCTTTTGTGTTTGGAAGATTAGAATACCTCATCTTCCTCCTAAATTTATTAAAGTAAGGAAAGCTAATAACATTAATCCTGATCTCTTCAACCAGGATATTCTAAACATAAACTGGGAGAGGTTTCAGTTAATACCAAATGTTGAAGATGCATGGCATTTCCTCTATACCGAGTTTCTCGAGGTCATAAACAAACACGCACCCTGGTCAACAATTAGAGTTAAGGGTAGACACTTACCGTGGATTAAAGGAGAGCTTATTAATTTATTCAAACAAAGAGACAAGGCTTGGAAAAAATATCGAGCAACTAAGGATGTCTCTGATTGGAATGCTTATAAAGATTTGAGGAACAAATGTACAACCAAAACAAGAAATGCTAAAGCCAATTACTATAAAGACTCCCTAGCAGCCAATTTTAAGAATCCCAAACAGTTCTGGAAGATAATCAATAGTGTAACTAATAAATCTATAAAAAACTTTAATACTCATATTAAAATCAATGATGAAATTATTAATGATTCAATATTAATTGCAGAAGCCTTTAGTCAGCACTTCTCAGTAATTGGCAATTCTCTGTCCAGTAATCAATGCTCTGACCTCACCCTGATTAATGAAAGGTGCAGAAGCTCCTTCTCCTTCAGAACTATCACCTCAACTGAGGTCCAATGGGTCATTGACGGCTTAAGCTCTGGGAGCAGTTGTGGTCCAGATGGGCTGGAGATTAAATTCTTTAAATTGGCTTCTCATGTCTTATCATCAGTGTTGCCGGTAACGCGCTACTTAGTAACGCGTTACTGTAGTCAGACTACTTTTTTCAGTAACGAGTAGTCTAACGCAACTACTATTCCAAAACTAGTACTCAGATTAAAGTTACTTTTCTAAAACACCGTGCGTTACTATTTCTGCATTTCGGGGGAACGTGGGTTAGGTTAGATCTATATTTAGGCCAAGGCAGTGCTTAATTTGTAAATCATAAGGTGCCGGAACGCAAAGTACATATGACAGCTCAGGGATGACGAGACGGGCACAGGTCCCGGAACATATACAGACAACGTGCTGAAAACAACATGAAAATGCCCACTCACCACGCTGTGAGACTTACAAGCCTCAATTTCAAATAATATCCATGGTATAAATGTTATGACGATCATTTACAATTATTTTAGGCTATACTCCGCACAGCACGGGCCAATGCCCACATCACCTAAGGTGGGACTTACAGTACTATATAGTCAACAGGTCTAATGTGTAAAACAAAGCTTTTACTAAATCACGTAAGTATGTATTACGTAAGAGTTTTTTAAAAAATGTTTACGTTAAGTCAAGAAAGACTGTCTTTTATTTATTTTTCATTTAAAAAACAAGTAAGCCTATTTCAAGGACATGTTTGCAAATGTTGGTGTCAATAAAGAGAGTATTGGCAGAACTGGTAGTCATTGTCATGTTATAGGGCCGGGCCGGGTCGGCGGGGGATCTGCTGAAAGTAACTAAAAGTAATCTAATTTAGTTACTTTTAAAAGCAAGTAGTCAGTAACTTAACTAAGTTACTTTTTAAAGAAGTAGTCAGTAGTCAGTAGTCGGATTACTGTTTCAAAGTAACTGTGGCAACACTGCTTATCATTCCCTCTGTCTGATCTATTTAATCTATCTCTGACTACCTGTGAAACTCCCTCATCTTGGAAATGTGCCAGAGTGACCCCTCTACATAAAGGTGGTGACCCCCAAGATATTAACAACTATAGACCCATCTCAATCATCAATAGTATTGCAAAGATATTTGAAAAACTTATTTTTAACCAATTATCCAACTATCTCAATGATTACAATATCTTATCTCCACACCAATCTGGCTTTCGACCCAACTTCTCGACGACCACTGCTCTCACAAAATTCACCAATGACATACTATCCTCCTTTGACATTAATATGCCTACTGGTGCCATATTCATTGATCTATCAAAAGCTTTCGATATGGTTGATCACTACCTCCTTCTAGACAAGCTATATGCCATTGGTCTCTCATCAGAATCAGTTTTATTTTTTAATTCTTTTCTTCACAATAGAAGCCAGTGTGTCTCTTTCCAGAGCACTCAGTCTGACTTTAAAACAATAACAAAAGGTGTGCCTCAAGGCTCATCTCTGGGTCCTCTTTTATTTTCTATTTTTGTCAATGATCTTCCACAAATCTGCTCCGACTGTCAAATTCATCTTTACGCTGATGATACTGTAATCTACTCATCTAAACCTAACATTTCACAAATTCAGCACTCTTTGCAATCTAATTTTAACTCAGTTCAAAAATGGTTTTCATCTAACAAGCTTCTCCTTAATAAGAAAAAATCACATAGCATGTTTTTCAGCACTAGACCTGATTTAATACCCAAAGATTGGTCCTTAAATTTTCTTGATGGTGCACCACTAGAAAATGTAGTTGAATTTAAATACTTGGGCCTCTGGCTTGACTCTCAGTTATCCTTCAAGGCACACATTGACTCAACTACAAAGAAAATTTACTGTCGCTTGAAATTACTGTATCGTTCCATTGATTGTTTCACATTACAAGCCCGGAAAAGAATCATAACCCAATTAATATTTCCTATTCTTGACTATGCAGACATTATCTACCAGAACACCACAGAAACAAATCTTCGTCCTCTCACCGTGCTTTATAACAGCCTCTGCAGATTTGTTTTGAGATGTCCTTACAGAACTCATCACTGTAATCTTTATGAATCTTTGAATTGGTTAACCCCAAAAGCCAGAAGATTTTTTCACTGGTCACTATTCATTTTTAAATGCATTCACTTTAATCTTCCTTCATACTTAAAACAATTTCTAATTCCTTACAGTACACAATACAACCTAAGACATACTGTTCACCTCTTTTTCCGCACTCCTAGAATATTTAAAGAATTTGGTCGCCGTTCATTCCAGTTCAAAGCTCCTTCTGATTGGAATAATCTCCCATGCCAGTTTAGGTCTACTACTTCTCTTCATGGTTTCAAAGCATTACTTCTAACCCATTTGCAAACTCCTTGTTCTTGTTTCTGATTTTGTGTTTGTTTTTGTTTTTTATTTATTCTCTTTTTTTCTTCTTTTCTTTTATTCTCATTTCTCATTCATTTTCTTACTTATATAATTTTTGTATCTTTTATATAAACTGATATTCCTGTAACTTTCTTTTTCCCACTTGTAAGCACGGATACTGCCAAATTGATAACTGAGATTTGGCTGTCAGTGGATTAGCTGGGGTTTGGAGAGCCTTGTCTGTGTCTGTGTGAGTGTGTGTGTGCATGTATAAGTCCTGTAATGTGTTTCACTGTTTTGTTTTGTTTTTTTTGTTTGTTTTTGACTTTGTACTATATGTATCATTTTGTGGAAGGACCCCATCGAAAATGAGATGATTCATCTCAAGGGGCTATCCTGAATAAATAAATTCAAATTCAAATAAATCTACTGCACTGGGTGATGTGTTCCTTCATCACCACACTGTATATTATTTTACTCACTCCTACATACACCATCCTTTTGGCCTGAATACTCACTGAGGCACCAAATGTGGATTATCCACTCCTGAAAGTAGTCCCCCCAAAATACACACTTTACTCCTGTGTGAGTAACGTTTATCAAAAAATACAGTGTCCAGCTGAAGTTATCTATCTGTAGGACCCAGTATGCTCTGGGCCAGAGACAGGACAGGGAGGTCAGACAGTGTTGAGAGATGAACTATTCCATTGTTGTTTTGGGTGTTTTCATTGAATTACTTGACAAAAACAAAGGATACAGTATAACACCCGTGTTATACTTTGAGTAAATACATATTATATGGATTTGCTGGTTGAATACATGTGCTGTTCAGTCAGCTGTGTCTGGCAAAGTAGATCAAACACACCACAGGCTTGTTCAAATATTTGAAGCTAAATTCTAGTAGATGACTAGTAGGGTGTGGCTGCTCGGTGTCAGGACGACACCGGCTGCTGTTTACTCTGTTTAATCTACTGGGACAAAGCTGTTGCTTTATTACAAGTCAAGTCGATTTTATCTATGTAGCTCACAAATACAAATGACGAATTGCCTCAAGGAGCTTTACAAGTCTGTACAGCGTATGAAACCGTCTGTTCTTAGACAGTCATAACAGGTATCAGTTATCTTGTGCTCTGTTTTGCTTGAAAAGAGGATTCAGGAGTGAAACAGACATGTCTCAGTGTTACACACAGTTTTTAATTGATCTGACTGAGCTGTGCTCACAGGAGACCTAGTAAAGCATAATGAACAGAATTACTGCTCTCATGCGTGTCAGGAAAATGGCCTTAAGATGATCTTTAAAACCAAAAACCTGCTATAATCAATAACTGCTAATGGTACAACCATCAAAACAACAATATTAAGATAACAGGAGCCTTTTTCTATCTATCCTGAATAAAACTTCATCCATTGCCCTCCCTGCCTGACGTCTCCTGGGTCCACCTCCCCTGCTCAGGCTGGACTACTATGATGGATTACTATGTGTGTGTGGGAATATAGTAAAAATAAAGTCTAAAGCATATGATGTAATATGTGATATATATGCAGTATATGTAATATACACACTGTAGTGAAATACTGGGCTATATTATAATATAACAATATGTAAGCACAATAATAACAATGTAGTAATACAGTATTGTTAGATATTGATATAAGTAAAAGAATGACATTAAATCAGAATAGTATTAATCACTAATATAAGTGTGTAATACAAATATTTCACTTTATGTTTTTTTCACAATGAATGATTTTGTTAAACTGACCCCAGCTGACTGATAACTATTAAACTCTGCTGCCCTCTGCTGTTACACAGTGACATCACAACACACACCTCAACACTCTCAACTCCCTTCTGCTAGTTAATGGACTTATAATCAGGGCACACAGTAAAGGGTGAGGCACAATGGGGTTGTATATTAATCTCTTAATTAATCATAGATGTGTTTTGGGCGTAACGTGAATTAAACCAAGACTGACTGAATTGAAGCTTCACTCTGCCTGCAGGTTCTCATCATGGAGGAACATGGGAATCATTGATTGGTCTAGTTAAAAGGTCCTCTACTCTGTTATTCAGCAGCAACATGTGGATGATAAGAGTTTGAACATTATCATGTGTGAAAGTGAGGCCATTTTAAATAATCACCATATCACCATGGTCTCAGTTGATCCACGTGATTTTGAAGGCACCTTATTATGTAATGCTTTTGAAGAAGAAACCATGACTGCCAGTTCAATGTGTGTTCAGCCTATTTGGAAAAGGTGGTTGAAGGAATAAATCCTTTTGTTACAAGAGAAACTAAAAAAAAAAAAAAGCTTCACTACTGGAGGATTGGTCACCATGTGGGTATGGATCCCTCTGCATGGAGAGGCTCATGGCTGATGAGGAAGATTTGAAGTATTGACACTTCACCTGATAAGAGAGGTTTGGTGGTCTGTGAGGTTGAAGACAAAGATTGCACAGTTGGACAGACCATCCTCCAAGATCTGCCTACTGCAACAAGCTGCACAGTGTTCAGATGGCAAAAAAAATATGACTTTAGTGTTGGTTCCTTGTTGAGTTTAGTATTTTGCTTCAGTAATTGTTTATCACAATTAAGTGGCCAGTGTGTTTTGAAAGTCATTTATATTTGTAGGTGTAACAGATGTTACCGCACCACAAGGGGGCAGTAATAAGATGACAGTCCAAAGGATGTGACTTTGGGCATGCTTTCAGTGCCTTGTCTCAGTACCTCTCTCTGCTCTGCTAATGGAAGCTAACGTTATTTTAGAAATGGAGTTGGACACAACAGAGAAGCTCCACAGAGCACCTTTAAGTTTATACGGTGCTTTCATGGTGCATATTATGTAATAAAGAATAGTATAATCAATTTTCTGTAAAGAAAAAATCTTTGGCTGAAACCCTCGTTATAGAAAAGGTCAGGTGACCATGATACCTCTCTGTAGGAATATTACAGGAGCTGTATGAGGCTGGGTTTTACCAGGGACGCTGTAAAGTACAAGCTATCAAGTATTATTAAATGAAATTAATAATTAATACATTGCTAGGTTTTGTCCTGTTACAAAGTGTCCCTGAGTTTTTGATTTGATGGATAACAATCAAAGACTTCCTGTTATTGTACTGACATCAGCCCCGATGTGCGTTCCATTGTACTTTATCTGCTCTGTTGAACACTGTCTGCAGCACATGTGGGGACTTCCACCATCACGAACCATATCTGCAGGCACTAACAGTGACGTTGTGGTCAGTGTTATCTGCAGAAAGAGTCTCTACTATGGTTATCTCAGCCTTTATTGGCTCAAAAATGCAAAGATGTACATCCTGTCTGGGCTTGAGACCTTCAGCATCTGTCGGCCAGACAGTCTGTCAGTTCTTATCAGTTTGAAATACAGCGACACTGACAGCAGACACATCCTCAGTCAGATGTGACAGGTTAGTGACAGTGAAGATGAGAAAAGAATCAGACATGTTGTTTCTGGTGATGATCTTGTTGTACTGGACTCAAACTGAAGGTGAGATACGTTTTTGTAAATTCCAAAAATATTCATATTAGTTGTAGTAGTAGTACATATCATCATGTTATTATGTTATATATGTACAAATATATATAAAAATCATTGTCTTATTTAGTTGTTTTTATTATTATTGCTATTATATTGTTTAATTATTTGTTGTCCAAGCACCATAATGATAACAGATATGAAGTATTAATGTATAAAGAAAAAAAGGACTACGTATTCATTAATAAAAAATAAGTAAGAAGTGGATTTATAAACCTCGGAAATGTGTTTGGAAGAACTCAGAATGTATCATGTACTAATAACCCAAACGATAAAAACATTTTTTAATAGTATACAAATATTCACCAAATAAAAATGTCCATGTGCAAACGGCTTCATTTTAAGTGGACTGATATTGGATTTGATTGTGTATTGTGCCCAAAATGTATTTTTAATAGGTTCTGTTCTATGAATGCATGTATTGTTTGATCCGTATATGTGATATGTATATTTATGTTTTTACATAAACACTAATTGTAGCTTCCATGAAGTACCATCTTCGTGGAAGCTTTTACAGATGATGTAAATATTAACAGTGTAAAAATATCTCATTAAATACAGAGTAAGTTATTTAGAAACTGTCCACTGTTTAGGGTCAGGGTTAGGGTTAGGTGTTAGGCCTGATGTTAGTTATCAGTGGTCACTGCTAAGAACTAAACCAAGGACAGTTAATGGTTAATATTTATATTTATTTATTTTCAAAGAAGATATTTTGATATATCACAGGTGTAAATAATAAAAATGAGTAATGTAATTTAGCTGCTTCAGTTTCAGGCCCTGCTGCTCATGCTGGTTCACAGTCGTACTGTCATGACTTATGAATAGAACACATTGTTAATTTTACTAGAAGCTGAACATCCTTTTATTCTAATTTAATTTATCAAACTATTCTAACCCTATTTTATTTAAAGTTTTGGACTCTGTCATTGCCCCCTCACACAAATAAGCACTGTGTTAACACAGCAGGAGGCACATCTCTAATTATTTGAGCACTTTGGAACCTGTTTCATTGTCACGTTTATCAGAAATCACTTTACACATGAAATCGACTATGTGCAACCTCGACCCCAAATCCCCACCAAATTTTTCAAAGAGGTTTTTGACACAGTTGGGCCCAGTATTTTATTGATTATTAGAAGCTCACTCTCTAATGGTCATTTTCCATCTATTTAAAAGAAACCCAACGTGGATCACACTGTTCTTCATAATTTCAGGCCAATTTCTAGACTTCCATTTTTAACCAAAGTTTTAGAGAAAGTGGTTTCAACACAGCTTTTAGCTTTTATGTGTCATAATTACATCTTTGAGGAGTTCCAGTTAAATTTGACAGTTTCTGAACTCCTACTTATTATCACAAGATCTGTGTAGGTGAGTGGGATTGTGTCATTCACTTTGCAGAAAGAGGAAGAGCACATGCATGTTAGTATGTGAATACATAAATGAATTGAAATGTTGTCCATCTAATGTTTGTTTGTCAAAACACATTATGGAACTATAACTGACAGTGTATTTATCTGCTGAAAGAGTTGGTAATGTTTTCACAGACCATGTGAGTCTGTGTGTGTCATCTGAGTTCCCAGATGGGTGTGGTCGCATGTAATAATGTAGTAATGGCTACTGAGTATGCATGTAATAAAGTAGTAATGACCACTGAGTAGTCATGTTATAATGTTGTAAGGACTACTGAGTACTCATGTAATAATGTGGTAATGACTACTGAGTACTCATGTAATAATGTGGTAATGACTACTGAGTACTCATGTATTAATGTAGTAAGGACTATTGAGTACACATGTAATACTGTGGTAAGGACTACTGAGTACTCATGTAATAATGTGGTAATGACTACTGAGTACTCATGTATTAATGTAGTAATGACCACTGAGTACTCATGTAATAATGTGGTAAGGACTACTGAGTACTCATGTAATAATGAAGTAATGGCTACTGAGTACACATGTAATACTGTGGTAAGGACTACTGAGTACTCATGTAATAATGAAGTAATGGCTACTGAGTACACATGTAATACTGTGGTAAGGACTACTGAGTACTCATGTAATAATGTGGTAATGACCACTGAGTACTCATGTATTAATATAGTAAGGACCACTGAGTACTCGTGTAATAATGTGGTATGGACTACTGAGTACTCATGTAATAATGAAGTAATGGCTACTGAGTATGCATGTAATAAAGTAGTAATGACCACTGAGTACTCATGTAATAATGTAGTAATGACTACTGAGTACACATGTAATAATGTGGTAATGACCACTGAGTACTCATGTAATAATGTAGTGAGGACTACTGAGTACACATGTAATAATGTGGTAAGGACCACTGAGTACTCATGTATTAATGTAGTAAGGACTACTGAGTACACATGTAATAATGTAGTAAGGGCTACTGAGTACTCATGTAATAATGTAGTAATGGCTACTGAGTATGCATGTAATAAAGTAGTAATGACCACTGAGTAGTCATGTTATAATGTTGTAAGGACTACTGAGTACTCATGTAATAATGTGGTAATGACTACTGAGTACTCATGTAATAATGTGGTAATGACTACTGAGTACTCATGTATTAATGTAGTAAGGACTATTGAGTACACATGTAATACTGTGGTAAGGACTACTGAGTACTCATGTAATAATGTGGTAATGACTACTGAGTACTCATGTATTAATGTAGTAATGACCACTGAGTACTCATGTAATAATGTGGTAAGGACTACTGAGTACTCATGTAATAATGAAGTAATGGCTACTGAGTACACATGTAATACTGTGGTAAGGACTACTGAGTACTCATGTAATAATGAAGTAATGGCTACTGAGTACACATGTAATACTGTGGTAAGGACTACTGAGTACTCATGTAATAATGTGGTAATGACCACTGAGTACTCATGTATTAATATAGTAAGGACCACTGAGTACTCATGTAATAATGTGGTATGGACTACTGAGTACTCATGTAATAATGAAGTAATGGCTACTGAGTATGCATGTAATAAAGTAGTAATGACCACTGAGTACTCATGTAATAATGTAGTAATGACTACTGAGTACACATGTAATAATGTGGTAATGACCACTGAGTACTCATGTAATAATGTAGTGAGGACTACTGAGTACACATGTAATAATGTGGTAAGGACCACTGAGTACTCATGTATTAATGTAGTAAGGACTACTGAGTACACATGTAATAATGTAGTAAGGGCTACTGAGTACTCATGTAATAATGTAGTAATGGCTACTGAGTATGCATGTAATAAAGTAGTAATGACCACTGAGTAGTCATGTTATAATGTTGTAAGGACTACTGAGTACTCATGTAATAATGTGGTAATGACTACTGAGTACTCATGTAATAATGTGGTAATGACTACTGAGTACTCATGTATTAATGTAGTAAGGACTATTGAGTACACATGTAATACTGTGGTAAGGACTACTGAGTACTCATGTAATAATGTGGTAATGACTACTGAGTACTCATGTATTAATGTAGTAATGACCACTGAGTACTCATGTAATAATGTGGTAAGGACTACTGAGTACTCATGTAATAATGAAGTAATGGCTACTGAGTACACATGTAATACTGTGGTAAGGACTACTGAGTACTCATGTAATAATGTGGTAATGACCACTGAGTACTCATGTATTAATGTAGTAAGGACCACTGAGTACTCATGTAATAATGTGGTAAGGATTACTGAGTACTCATGTAATAATGAAGTAATGGCTACTGAGTATGCATGTAATAAAGTAGTAATGACCACTGAGTACTCATGTAATAATGTAGTAATGACTACTGAGTACACATGTAATAATGTTGTAAGGACTACTGAGTACTCATGTAATAACGTAGTAAGGACTACTGAGTACTCATGTAATAATGTGGTAAGGACTACTGAGTACTCATGTAATAACGTAGTAAGGACTACTGAGTACTCGTGTAATAACGTGGTAAGGACTACTGAGTACTCATGTAATAATGTAGTAAGGACTACTGAGTACTCGTGTAATAACGTGGTAAGGACTACTGAGTACTCATGTAATAATGTAGTAAGGACTACTGAGTACTCATGTAATAATGTGCTAAGGACTACTGAGTACTCATGTAATAATGTGCTAAGGACTACTGAGTACTCATGTAATAATGTAGTAAGGACTACTGAGTACTTACTGGCTGGTAAATATCCTGACAGTTGCATTTCAATAGAATGTCTTTTGACATAATTGGGGATCCTACTGACCTCAAAATCTTTTGACAGACATCACTGCAATTAAAGGAATAGTTCACTCTAGAACGAAATTCAGTCATTATCGACTCACCCTCATGCTGATGAGAAGTCCATTGTAGTTTCTTATTCCTCAAAGGTACAGCTGGAGACCTGCCCTCCTGCAGCAAAAATCCATATAATGGGCGTCAATGGTGTCCGAGACGAAAAGGTCCGTAAAACTACACAAAAACTTGTAATATTCCTCCATACTGACTCAGACTCAGACTCAGACGACTTTATTAATCCTTTTGGGAGGTTCCCTCAGGGTCCAGCAAGAGAATCCGGACTGTGCCACTTCCCTTGAGAATCCTGACTGTGCCACTTCCCCTTGTATAAAAATGTACTAAATGACGTAATTTCGAGTAAACTCTGGATGTCGCCACTTCAGGACACTTGGATTGCAGCGGACGAGCAGTATGGAGGAATATTATTAGTTTTTGTGTAGTTTTATGGACCTTTTTGTCTCCGACACCATTGACGGCCGTTATATGGAATTTTGCTGCAGGAGAGTACCCCCGCGGGTCTCCAGCTGCACTTTGAGGAATAAAAAACTACACCGGACTTCTCATCAGCATGAGGGTGAGTCGATAATGACTAAATTTTGTTCTAGAGTGAACTATTCCTTTAATGTGTATTTATGTATTAATGGTTCATGCACACACGCTTACTCTCTTAGCAAAGTGAATCAAACCGAATGAGACCCAGTAAACAGTCAACATTTCTTTAGAAAGAAGTCAAGAGAATTGTTGTGTGGATTATATTCCTAAATGGAGTGACTTTGTCTTTTAATTCCTGCCTGCTTTCACTGAATCTTCTGCAGGTGTTTGCAGTCGAACCACTGTGAGAATTTATGGAAAAAACAACAATGTCCTGGCTGGAAAAGACTTCAACCTGAGCTGTGAGTTCACATGTTTAAAACCCCAACATGTGATACAGCTGTGGAGGAGGAGTGGAGATGAGGTGATATTTAAAAAAAAAAATGTTTTAATGGTTTTCCGACATGAATAACTTCTTACGTCATAATTGAAGGTCTTTCATATGTACACTGAGATTGAGTGTACACTGATCATGCAAGGCTGAAATGTTACAATAACTAAGTAAGATCATTATGCACTTTAGGAAGGTGTTCTGGTTACAATGTGATGTAATAGCCGGTGGTGATCTGGTGCCAGGAAATCAAATTTCAATGAAATGTCATTTTATTTCAGTGTAATTCTGGCATTTTTCTTCCTGTCTACTGAATTCAAATTATATGAGAGTTCTAATCCATGAATAGATTTGCACCTTGATGGATCCAGCCCCTGATTGGCACAATATCACAGACACATCTTCAGTCTAAAGCATTTCAATAAAAACATTTCAGGAAAAAAGCCTTTGTGAAGATTCAGCCAGGTGTTCAGTTACTGTTCAGAAAGTCAGCTGATGCTGGTGCCAAAGTGTATCATCACAGTAGCTGTTTCGTCTCCTAGGACAAAGTGTCCCTTGTCAATATTACTTCCATCCTCACCAACATCATTGTGGTCCTGAGCATCAGCTCTGCTACGAAGGAACATACTGGTTATTACTACTGCAAGACCCAGCCACCAGATGTCATCAGCCCTGACTTCTTGATTCAGATATCAGGTAAGGTGTTGATGAACAGTAACAGAAGAGACCTTTAAAATTACACTTTAGTTTCATTTCAAGTTCTACTACAAAATATTACATTTTATTTCATGGTGTCACTTTTAATGAAACAAGTGTGTTGTCACTGGTCTCTCACTTTTCAGCCAATCACATGTTGCCTGCCTCTTAACCTAGCAAGCCATCAGCTTCTTTTAATTTTAGCCAGTCAGCTTCTGTTTTCTAGAACAAAAACATCAAAAATAATTCTGCATCAACCAGCCTGCTGCTGTAAATACACAGCAACAAGACTCTCACCCATCTCCTCTCTCCTCTCTATACATTCATAAAGTATATTTACCTCCATTCAGCAGTCAAATACAAGAGAATTACAGTAGATACAGTGGATTTCAGCACTTCTGTGGCAAGTGAAGATAAATCCACTCTATAATCCCAAAAGTTTAAAATAAACTCCAGGTGTTTCTTCCACCTGAAGCTCGGGCTTTGACCACGGCTGTCTCCTCCAGAGCTCTCCAGCTCCAGCAGCTGTCTGCAGGTTAACACTAACAGGGTCGCTCATTAATCCATAACATCATGTGTCCCTCCCCTCCAGCCTGTTAGTACAGTTACCTGCACAGAAAGACAGATGAGCCTGTTTGTCAGATATTTGAATTAACACAGCAGAAACACATCTGAGAGGTGAAGATCAGTGACTGGAAGTATCTGAGCAGCAGACAGAATGCCGCTACCTGTCACTCAAAGAGGCCACGCCCCTAATTATGCATCATTTTAAGCCTTAATATAATTTAATGGAGTGAGTTATATAAAAAATTCACCCCCTGTGCAGTTGTCATGAGCAGGACAGTTAGTTTTAGAGACCAAAGCTGTAAACATGCTTATTTCTGCTGTAGCTGGACATTTTAACATGAACTGCTGGAGCCTCAAGTGGACATTTGAGGAACTGCATGTTGCTTAATTTTTCAGCTCTGGAGGTTTACAGCCTCTCGGGCTCAACCATCAGCTCACCTGCCTAAGAATCAGTGTGCATGTGATGAGCTGAGCGTTGAGGAGGATGTGACAATGAGACGGCCCTGAAAAGTGGCATGAGATAAAAAGTTGCATGAAGTAAAAGTTGAAATCCCATCATGAAATAAAAACAGACTAAAGGCAATTTGCACGAAATTCTTTATATATTTTACACAATTTGTTCATAAGAATATTTTATGATAACGTATTTATTTATTTAATGTTGAACACTGAGGGGCTCTATGATGATTAACTGTCCCCTCTCCAGATCACCTGATGATGTCCACCCCGACAACAGCGAGCACCCCACAGCACAGCAATGCAGCAGGTGAGAGCTCACAGTCTGGACCTGGAGAAGCACTCTATCAATGCAAGTCCATTACTATTTCACCATGAAGGAGACCAGTGTGTCCAAGAAAATTACACATAAGATATTAGGGTCAAACCCCTGCTGCATGTCCCTCACACTCTGCAGCTTTATAACCAGGAAATGGGACAATAACAAATAATTGTCATTTGTCCTTAAAAACCTTCACTTGTATCTGTTATAAACACAGACATTCATTATAAATTGATACCTTATGGCACTGTCTTTTGACACCATCCACAGCTGAGAGTACTGCAGTGTTGTAAGTGTAGTAGTGCTACTGGACCCTGGAGGGACTGATTAATGTAGACTGGATTCATTATTGTCACTTCATGTTGCTTCTAATTTGACTTTACAGTCCTACAATAACTAAAGTAGTTGGATGAAAAATACATGAATTATATTGAATTGAATTGTCTTTTCTTCACTGATCCCTCTACCTCTGCCTCCTGTCAGCTCTGTGTATGTTGCTGCAGCTTTGCTTCTAACAGATTTCATGGAACTAAAAGTCCAGTCTGCATCCTTCTGTGTCCATGTAGGTCTGCCAGGTCAGATGTGGTATTGGATTCTGCTTGGAAAGACTACCATCTGCCTCATCAGTTTGGCCAGCCTGGCTGTTGAATACAAGAGAAGATGAGAAGAGGAGGGTCCAGATCTCTCTCCACAACAATGCTTTGTCTCTACCATTCACTTTTAAAAAGTCATTCTGTATTTTAATTTCTGCAGAGATACAGATAATTCCCTGTAGAGATGTTAATGTTCATTGTGTTGTTTAATTTGTGTTACATCACAGAAACCTCACATGTAAATGGTCCTTTGGCTTATTGGGTTGGTGGTTTATCTTCTCTTTGGTATAAATATACTCTGTAACTTGGTGGTGCTAATCTGTTAATGTTGACCACAAAAAAAATGACTTTATTAAATGAAATTAAAGGATTTGTACTTTTGTTGTTGTATAATATAAACTATAACAATGAATGTAATTATTAAGTATTCTTGGTGATCTGAGGGTGGTGGCCAGAATGACACTTCGTTCAGGAAGTCAGTCATTTAAGGAAACTTGAGGTTCTTCCTAGTACCATGAATCTTACAATACTTTTGGCCTGTGGCCCTCCATTAATCTTCAGTTTTGGCCCTCCAAGGGAAAAGGTTTGGGCACCAATACAGCATCCATATGATGTATTTTGTGAGCCTGTAGCAGTAATGTTTGTAATGAAGAGTCAATGTTTAAAACAGGTGTGTTGTTAAATGGCATCAACATAAAGGAATAACATATGTAACAACATTATATACATTATATAACAACGCCCTGCAAACACTGTTGATATCATTTGGACCTGTTGTTGCTGGGCTGTCTTCATCAAAGGTGTCAGCGTGTAGTTTGGTGATAAAAGAATCTGCGGAGGCAAGGCTGGGTGGAATGATAGAGCAATCTTTATTAAAACAGATTTCAAGCCTGCATCCGAACCAGTGCGGCCGCACCCGGTGTTCCCAATATCTGACAAAGTCCTGCCTAAAGCTTTGCCCTCTGCTCTACCAGAAATCCTCTTGAACCTTCGATCTAGAAAATCTACAAGTACCCACCTACCTTTCTCTGCCTGCTCGGGCCTTTTTAAAGTCCATTCGCCCGCACCTACCTACTTCTTCTAATTGGTCACTTTGGTGGATTGAGGGTCCATCTATCCAATAGGCGAAAGAGGAGTTGATCTGCCTCCGATCCCTCTGGAATAGCTCATCCTCTGTAAATTACCTAACTCTGCTGATGTCACTCCTTGGGCTGGCAACCTAAAGTTGCCCTAATTGTTTCTCTGTCCTTATATGGACATAATGTATACGTTAAGCCAGCTCCGAACAATGGGTGTGAGAGCGGAACTCAGTTTAGTACCCTGTAGGGGCCTCATCTTTTAGTTAACATCCTGACGCAAACACAGAGCTGATTAATGACTCTGGGCCTCTGGACATGTCAACCCAAATATCCGCAACATTCCTTATCACAAGCAGAGGCAACATGTCACAGTTAAATCATAGCTCAGAATGTGCAGTTACACAGACACCTCAGATCACGGTAATATATCCGGTGGTGGCCCCATGGAGATTAGAGTGGCCAGTAGTAGATTGGTATTTGCTGGAGCAAAAGGAGAGGTAAAGGCAGAGTGGATTTGGTGGGGGCATTTAGATATTGCATATGTAGCACTTAAGATACAATCAGATTAAATTTATAGGTAGAAAAGAATACCAAAATGTATGTGGTGGACTAGTATGTAAAGGAGGTTCGGCTCAGGAGCTATGGAGAATTAACAACGCACACAACGACTGAGTTGCAAAGAGAGTAAAGTGTATTGACAAAAGATATATATATACATATATACACAGAAACGTTAAAGTGCAGTAGTAATACTTGATACCCAAAATAATTAACCAAAATAATTAACCAAAATAAAGGCCTTTAGAAAAGAAAACTATGTACAAAGGTTCAATGTGATAAAGCATAAAGTGCTATCAAAAATGGAGATTGTACTCCACGCAGCTTTGACTTAGCTGAGGTTAATCAACTCTTCAACACACATTCAGGTACACACAACATTTCCCAATACCATAAGCAGAAATGTACGCAGTGGTGTATAAAGACTTTAGACCTTGATTCAAGTATAGTAGTATTGCAGAATTAATTACTGTTAACCCATAAATAACGGGACCAGACTAAAGCTAGTGCTACCACACCACCTGGGGATCAGCCAGGCTTGCGGCCTGTGTGTGTCTTAGCTGCTCAGTCGTCTTTACTCTTCTGATTAGCTCGCCATCCGTGTTGTCTTCGTCTTTATATTCCTCTTCATCATCATCATCAGGATTAAAAAGCCTGACCAGTGTTAAGTCCAAATCCATCAAACATCCTCTTCAGCAGCAGCAGCAGCACAGCATCACATCATCCGAACAAGCAGGTAACAGCTTCTTCAGTTGGAACGTGACATAAAAGTTTGTCCGGCTTCCTCTTCAGTCACTGTCTTCCCACTGTTGCAGTGAAGCTCCGGCTTTCTGCTTCAGTCCTCTCGTGTCCGTATATCTCTCTGTAATCGTGGATGTGTGAGTAGCAACGTGCCGTGAGTAGTGGACGGCTGCCTGGCTGGCGTGCTCTGTGAGCCAGGTGTGTTTTCTTCTGTCACCGGGGGAAAAGAGACGGCCCCTGAGTGACGTAAAGCGGCCTGATTGGCTCCGCCAGCTCAGCTGACCTGACCAGCTCCTGTGCTGGTGGGCCAACCATGACTTGCCAGGAGTTAACTTGTCAATGGCGTTACATCCTGTGCTGGTGGGCCAACCATGACTTGCCAAGAGTTAACTTGTCACTGGCGTTACACATAAGTAAAGAGTATAGTGATTTCACACTAGTATACACATATGGGGCAAAGGATCCTGAGACAGGAGTCGGACATCCAACAATTAAGGAGTGTATACAGTGGAAATGGTGGCAGCAAAACGTGTAGAACAAAGGAGACATGGGATTTGCTTACATTCTGCCTCAGTATTATTAAGTTTAAAATCTTTCCACTCAGCCGTCCAGACATAATGTATGAAGTCTTGCAGTCATTTACAAGGATAGCAAATCAGGGACGTCAAGTTAAATTTTGGCCAGCACATGTAGAGGTGAGGGGAAATGAGAGGGTGGATGAACTGGCGAAGAGGGCTTTAAAGTGTAACTCTTGCCAAAATGCAACCTAGGCTTTTTTTGTGAATGTAACCGAGTCAAACCTTTGTGTAAAAGCATAATTACGACGATAAAGCCACTTTTAAGATTTACCGTATTTTAGTTTTCGGGTCAAAATCATTTTCAATGGCGTGCTAGGGGCAGCTGTATGGTAGCATGCTGCGCAACATGGAGGAGAAAGCTCCAGCACTCGGGGATCGATGCATCTCGACTGGCAGGATGGCGGCGAGCAGAGCAAGCGACTGCTAACGTGAGTTGTTCAAAAACCTTCTTTTTAGTAAACTCTGTATACACAAACAATGTTCTCAATGCTCGTGTTCATGTGTAGAGACCCTGGTGATACTACGAGCAAAGTTTCATGTTGTGTCGAGTCTTCTTAGTGTTTTAAAAATAGTGATTTTGATGCTACCATAGAGCTGCCCCTAGCACGCAATTGAAAATGATTTTGACCCGAAAACTAAAATACAGTAAATCTTAAAAGTGGCTTTTTCGTCGTAATTATGCTTTTACACAAAGGTTTGACTGGGGTACATTCACAAAAAAAGGAAGGCATTTATATCATATACAAAAGAGTGTGAAAACAGATGGGGTTAGTAGTGGACATAGGAGAGAGGAAAGAGTACTGACAAGGTTGAGGCTGGGACACTGTGCACTAAATAAAACGTTAAAAATGGTGGGGAAACACCAGGCAGGCTGGTGTGAGGGGTGTCAGGTGGAGGAGTCGGTGGAACATGTAATCCTGAGTTGCAGGGGGTGTGAGACGCAGAGAGAGCTGATGAAGAGTAGGTTATTAGGGGTTCAGGAACTCACATTAAGAGGGGTAGTGAGTATGGGTGAGAGAGCACAGGTCAGGGTGTTGTTGGCGTTTTCAAGGGAAACAGGGGTCTTTTATAGGTTGTGAAGAAACACACTCCTCGATGTCAGGTCAGGTATTTAATGACAACGATGAAGGAGCCCTGCAGCAATACACAGAATAGCAACATAAGCTAAAACAAATAGCTAATTAATATGTGATACTGTGTAGCAAAGGTAACAGTATGAGCTTAACCAAGCTTGATAGTAATGAAACTAAAATACTAAGACTTACAGGAATATGAACAGAGATGAACCTCCAACCACCATAGCAGGAACATAATAAACAGATACTCACAAAATGGCCGACTACTAACTGAGCCAGTGTAGCACTAATAAGATACTGCTCCCTAGTGGCCAGGAGTACTCCTCATCCCCCCCAGTCCGTAAAGCTATGAACAGGAATACGTTAACGGACTCAGTCCCTTATCCAATGACCAGTCTCAGGCTCGTAGCGCCTGGGCGGCCTCCTCGTGCGGCCCGGCTGCACAAGCAGGGGCAGCGATGGTGGCGACTGTGACACCGTAGGAGACGCCTGCGGGGTGACATCTGCAGGAACGGGGTCACCTCGGGTCCCGAGGCCAGGGGATGTCTCATCAGGGGACGCCAGCGGGGAGGTGTCCAAAGCGGTGTCGCAGGGTCCATCCAATATCCGTGGGACGACCCCCTGGGGCATCACAGGTCCAGGGTGGACAGGCACGGACTGGTGTTCCAGGGCCAGCGGCGGCGGCAACGGCGCAGCTGGCTGCTGTCGGGTGTACGAGGAGGCTGGCGTGTAGCCGCGGAGGAATCGCCGGTTGCGCAGAGTCAGGCGCCCCCAGTATGTCGCGGCGTATGTCCGAGTCATAAATCCCGTTGATCAAAACGTCACGGATGATGTGGTCGGTGTAGTCTACATCCTTGCCACACTCGCATACCGCCTTGTAGGCGCAGGTCTCTGCTTTACCCCGCACCCTGGCGGTGAAGGCGCGGAATGCTTCGTCGCGTTCCTGGTGTAACTGAAGCAGCTCGGTGCGCAGGACACATGTAGCGACTGGAATGACTGCTAGTGAACGCATGGCAGCGATCAAATCCGGCAAGGTCCCAGAAGTGGCGTTGGGTTTAGCTTTCAATAGGTTATCTCCGAGTGTAGGCCCAGCGCACTGAAACAACTGGAAAGGGGCCTGGGCCGCTCCTATGCCTGAGCCGGTGCAAAAGACCTCCCAGCGACGGATGAACACGTTCCATTCCTCTATCTATACGCCAACATCAACTTTAGGTCGATCGAGCTTCGGGCCTTGAGGAGCTGGGGCTTGGGCCAGCGCAGCCATGACAGGCGGTGGGTTCTGATGGGCAAGTCCATGATTTGTCAACACAGCAATGGTGAGTGCTTCAGACACGGTCCGGTTCAGATATCACACTTTAAAGAGTGTGAGCGAGCTGCTGGGACTCCTGACTGGCTGACTGTCTGACTGTCTGACTGACTGGCTGCTACTTCACTGCGTCAGCTGCGCTCTGAGGGCTCCTTCATGAAGAAACACACTCCTCGATGTCAGGTCAGGTATTTAATGACAACGATGAAGGAGCCCTGCAGCAATACACAGAATAGCAACATAAGCTAAAACAAATAGCTAATTAATATGTGATACTGTGTAGCAAAGGTAACAGTATGAGCTTAACCAAGCTTGATAGTAATGAAACTAAAATACTAAGACTTACAGGAATATGAACAGAGATGAACCTCCAACCACCATAGCAGGAACATAATAAACAGATACTCACAAAATGGCCGACTACTAACTGAGCCAGTGTAGCACTAATAAGATACTGCTCCCTAGTGGCCAGGAGTACTCCTCAGGTTGTGAAGGAGTAGCAGGGACAGGGTAGTAACAGGGCATAGATAGAGATAGTGAATTGGTATTAGATAAGGATAGGGTGTGTGTATAGGTGGGTTTTAGACTATAAGCTTTACTGTCTGATTCACAATCCGGAGCAGGAGGTGACAGTAATGCGCCATTAAGCTGGATGCCAACCGCCGGAGAAGAAGAAGAAGAAGAAGAAGAAGAAGAAGAAGAAGAAGAAGAAGAAGAAGAAAAATGCACCAGTAGTTCCTCTTGTAACCAGCCGTGGGTGCTCTCGGGACCTGCATTTCCTCATCGCTGCTTTACAGCACAAGAAGTCAGAATGCATGCCGGTTAGATTTGCGTCCGACTTGATCCCGACTTGCTCTGACGTCATGCACGCGCCGGCAACGATAACCTCATGAGATCAAGGCGGCCGCAGTTTCTAGAGCCAGGTGATGCAGTTGCTCTCCACCGACTGCAAGACCGCAGGGCATGATGGGAAACGCCTGGCTGTCGCCTGATCAGAGAGCTGATTGGCTCTTAGTTAGGACTACAAACACTACGTTTTGTCGAAAATCCTAATTTTCTGTGTAATTGTTATATTTAATGCTAGCAATGAAGGTTTAATCTGTTAACAAACATATTTTGTGTGGTTGATAATAATAATAATAATGATAATAATAATAATAATAATAATAATAATATAGGTTATTTATATTACACTTATCAAAACGAGCAATCAATGCTTTACAAGGCAGACAAAAAGAACAAAGGATAGAATACAATGCCAGATACACACATATTCCCACATATATACTGTATATAATTACAAATATAAATACATCAATAAATAAAGATTATAAGAAACCTTTGCTGCTCGTCCTCCCCATGTGTAGCCTATATATGTAGCTGTGAGAACGTTTGGACTGTTAATTCAGTAGTTCAATTTCTTAAATTCAGGGATTGTATGATTAATAAATGACAGTGCCTTTACATAAATCTACTTTGTAGGCAATTCTTATTCAATAAATATGACTTCCAAGGGCTAACATCTGCCCTGTCGTTCTGATTCTCACTTCAATCATAACAGTGGCATTATTAAACAAATAAAAAGTTATGATTGACACATTTAGACCACAGTGAAAAGTAGTTATCATTTTAGAAAAATCCACTTTGTATGACCTCAAAACCGTGAACCTAAAAAGTATGATCAATTCATTGGTACAATTAGTTTGTATTTCTTTTTTTTACATTTGTGAGATTAAATAGTAAAAATCACACCACATCCCATCTGCCCATTAAGCTGATTAACACAGTGGAATTTATGTGCAAAATGGAAAAGTAGTGTTTCAATTTCATCAGCGATCAAGAACGCATACGCAATTTCTTCAGCCATAACTATCCGAACGTGTTCTGCAAACTACAGGTAGCCTACAGATGGCTCTAACAGGATGTAAATATTTCTGTCACTTCCTGTATGTTCTTTGACGGCGGCTGGAAACTGTCCGACTTGACTGCAGCTTTTTGTCAGCGCCCCCTGCTGGTGCCGCCTGGTCTCGTCCACCTTCCAGGCAGCGCAGTTCATCTCGAACGAGCCTAGAGTGTCCAACATGGCGGCGCCCTGCAGCAGAGCTCAGTGACAGGCAGTCTCAGTCTCAGGTCAGAAAGAGACTCCGTCAGAAGGAGACTCCGTCACAAGTCCTCCAGGAGACGGCGTGTTCACAGAAACGGATCATTGTTTGAAAATGGCGACACCGTTGTTTTCTCCAACCGTCCTCTTGAAGGATTTGGGACGGATGTCCACACATGGACAGGCCCGGAGACACTTCGCTGTCAGTCGATCTCTCCCAGCCAAGGCTCTCCCCGCGCGAAGACCCAGGGAGAGAGTGGAGATCCCCGGGCTGGAGATGGTCACATACGGGGACAGGATGCACTATGTGCCGGGGCTGGCTAAGCCCGTGTACCCTCAGTGGGAGCGGGACTACAAGGACCCCGGACACTACAAGGCTCCCCCGGCCCACCACATGCTGCTGTACAAAGGCAAGCCGTGCTATGTGTACAACCAGAGGACCAGCGCCCTGGAAGGTAAATGATGGACACTGAGGCTCAGCACTGTCTCCACATCAGAGACACTGTGAGGCTCATCACTGTCTCTGGTGTGGTATGCTAATGTCAGACATGATCTTTTTCAGATGGTATAGAATTATCTTACATGGTAATCCTGCACTAACTCAGGACGCAGATGAGCCTTGATGTAAGTCTGATAATGAAAGTTCAGTGATAGAAGATGTCCATGTTTGTTATTATTACACATGTAGAACATGGTGTGACCGCTCTCCTCTGATTGTCTCCATAAGTGGTTGACAAACAGACCAGTTCAGTCTGACCGTCAGTTTCAGATATTATTCAGAAACATGTCACCTGAGATCTCTGCATCGTTCTCTCTCTCTCTCTCTCTCTCTCTCTCTCTCTCTCTCTCTCTCTCTCTCTCTCTCTCTCTCTCTCTCTCAGGTGTGCCTCAGGCTCTGTGGTTGACCAAAGCCAAGCTGATCTCTGGTCTGCCGCCTCATCTGCTCTCATTGGCTGAGAGTCCTGCCAATCAGATACCAGATCAGGATGAACGTGTGCAGAATGCCATCAAACATGCGCGCTTCTGGGACACAACAGAGGAACGACCATGCAAAGAGAAATACAGGTAGTGTACATTGATCCTGTCTGGTCTGTGAGGTGTAGTGCTGCCGGAGCGCCACCTTCTGTCTCCAAGTGAGGAAATAAAATGTTCACAGTTTGCTTAATCCAGTTAAATGTTTAAGTGAAGAACTGCTAAAACTCCTTAGTTGTATGTCATGTTTTGAATAAAGGTTGGCATCTTCTCATTAACAAAGCTGAACAGCTCTGTATGAACAACAAGTTACATTATGTGACATCTATGTAACAAGCTGCACACGTACAGTATCGTCCTGTCATTCAGTGTGTGTGAGGGCCGAGGGGCTGAACGTCACCGACCTGCACACTCACAACAACTAACTGAGAGTTACAGCAGGAACAGAAGCAGCAGCTGTGTTCAGGACCTGAGCCAACACACTATCAACCTATATTCATTCAAAACGTGACATGTCCTGGCTCTGTGCACACAGTCAGTGAGGAGCTTCCACCAGTTAAAGACAAGGATGAGATGAAAACTAAGCTTGATGGATAAATGTTCCCATGGTAATAATATACTAATGAGAGAAACAGCTGTTCTCATCAGATAAAAGGTAGAGATTTTCTTTCTTTTCTTTTAAATGCTGCTTGTTCTCGTGTGCATGACCTCAGTATTTATAAAATCCTGGCTACAGCCCTGCCTGTTGTCTTTGTCAATTAACTGTTAATTGTTAAAAATAACAGAAGTGTGTGTGTCCATGCCAGCGGCCAAGCACTACAGCCTGATGGTCTGGTCGAGTTAAGTTCTGTTGAGTGGACACTCTTACAGCTCCACAGACTTTTAAAAGTCCCTGCAGTGTACTACAAAACAACAAAAGAAAACTCAAGTTGCATTGAACATTTTCAGACAAATGGCTACAAATTCATTCTGTTGTGTTGAAATGATTGACAGAAACATGTCCTAGTAATGTTGGATGCAACTTCCAAAGTAGCACAGCAGTAAGGTTTGACATCTTTGCTAAGAAAGGGTTAGGGTTCAACTGAGGGAGCTGTCTGGCTCACTATCGGGGACAGACACTGTTTTTCGGGCAGAAATGTGACAGAGTCAGTAGGACGGACAGGATGACAGACACTTTTCCATGTATAAATTCAGTATTTTTTTTCCTTGTATAAGATGCTGAAGATATGACCTGCTGCCACATTACTGTTATTTGGTCCTGTGTTGTTGCTTTGTGGGTTGAAGTGTGGGACATTTCTCTTTTATTTGATGAGTGAAGGATCTGTTTAGCTCTCAGACTGTGAACACCATCAGACCGACACACTCCTATCCCGCTCTGCCGGCTTTTCCATTCACACAGACGTCATCTCACCTCTGTTGTGGCTCTGTTACTACCTCCGGTGGCTGATCAGAGACAGAAAGAAACTGTTCCCCCTCTCCACCTCTGTAACTTTCATACAGACGGTGAGGTGGAATATCAGTGCAAGATTCCTACCTTGAAAGGGCAGTGTGAATGGGACTAGTGGCTCAGCACAAAGCCATTCTGCCACTGATTATGTAATCTCTTGTATTTCCCGACCTCTGTAAACGAGCCATTATAATCACCTTTGCTAATGAACTGGCAGTGGTTTAGCATTGGCAGCTGAGGGCAGCACAGGTTCTTCACAGTCCTTGTTGGTTGAAGTCCATCACTCCTCTCTCTCACCGTTTGTTTCTCTTCCTCAGCAACACTTTGCTCTCCAACCTGCTCCATCTGTGTGCCACTCTACAGTCCAGACACACTGTAATTGGAAGGAGGATCCTCGCTGAGAAGTACTCGCTGGCAGCTACATGGAAGAGAGGTAATCAATACATACTGTTGGATCAGCTGGTGCTTCAAGGTGCCCTGTGGAGCTTCTTACCACTGCTAGTCAGTGTTAGTATGGGTGCTGGCAATCCTTGAAAATGCTTGAATTTTAATGTGGTGTTTTCAAGGTCTTGGAAATTTGATTAAGTAGTTGAAACTGCTTGAAAGATGGATAAAGAAATAAAAACACAAACCTACAGACAGCCCAGCATCATGCTGCCCTTCACTTCTGTAGCAGCTATTGAGAAAAACTAATGAAAGTTTTAGGGGGCCGCCCAACAAGTACCAGATATGTGTTTGTGATACAGGATGCTTTATTGTATCAGTATAAATGAAGGTTGACATTGCAAAATGCATTGTATTACACCCTCGGGTGCTGGACAGGCTTGAAAATGCGTTAAAAGTGCTTAAATTTCACTATGGAAGAGGTGCAGGAGCCCTGCTGGTGCAGTGGAGCTGTATTCTCTCTGTAACATGTGTGCTGGTGGCCACGTGGCTGCTACAATACACATTCTTGCCAACAGTTTGAGGCAATCGTTGGCAGCAATGCGCCAACAAAGACAAAGAAGACTGCTGAAGTAAGTTTCAGAAGAGATTGGCCTGCTGGTGTCGCTAGAAGAAGTCTGAGGATCACTGCAGTCATCTGGGTTCATTCTTTGGCCCAAAATGAGTACTGAAACAAGTTACTGAATGCATTCTAATGTCCTTCCATTTACGTTCCATGTTTGTATATAAGGTGAGGACCTGTTCCAGGTGCGGGGTCAGAATGGTTTACTGTACAACTGCATGGACCCTCTGCCAGAGGTTTCTGGGAAACAGGAAGTGGGCGACACGGCACATCACGTCCTAGAAACCTTCTATCCTGTCTCCCCCTCCATCGACCTGCAGAAGGTACACGTGTACGAGGAGGAGGTGAACTGCTCAGGTGAGTCCTTGTCATGCTTCAGTCTGCTGTGTCTGTCTCTGAGGCTGACAGTGTGTCACTGTTCTCTTCTCTCTCATCAGGGTTCAGGGAGGGCTACCCTTACCCTCATGCCCACACACTGTACTTCCAGGAGGATGGTGATGTTAACTGTAAGCTCCACCCAAAACAATTCAGAGCCAAGATGGTGATGTTCGCCTTTGGAAACGCTCTGGCCCGTGCACACAGTCTGTATGGGGTGAGGATATACTCATCATAGTTAACAGCAGATCTGTGATAACGCTCTGTGAACACTCTGTATGAACCGCTGTGTGTGTGTGTGTGTGTGTGTGTGTGTGTGTGTGTGTGTGTGTCAGACCCAGCCACAGCATGTATTGGACCGTCCTATTACAGTACAGGCAGTGGGGACCAACGGGAGACTTTTCCAGTTCCTGGTCTTCCAGCTCAACACCACAGATCTGTCAGGAGACGACGGCATCAAGAACCAGGTGCTTCATCTGTATTCTTAGCTGTGTGTGCTGCTCTGTGACAAAGTCCAAGTCACGACATCTTAGTGGCTGCCACTAATGTTCATTGTTGATTAATCAGTTGGTCGTTTTCTCAATGAATTGCTGTATTGTTGGTGAATAATGTCGATCAGTGTTTCAGAATCATTACATGTCTTGTTTTGTCCACAACCCAAAGAAGTTCAGTTTAGTGTCACAGAGGAGGAAAGAAAGCAGAAACAAGCTGACATCACAGAATCTTTTTTTTTTTTCTTTCAAAATAACTGGCTAAAAACTAATTAATTGTTGCAGCACTAATTTGTTTCACTACTACAGAATATGCAATTATACAGAGAGAAGTGCACGTGAGCTGCAGCGTAGCTTTAAAATTCACACTAGTGATTTTTCTCCAACAATAAGACACCTTATGCAGAAAATAATAGTCCCAGGGAGTTTTTTCTTAA
Organism: Pagrus major; assembly: GCF_040436345.1. Lineage (NCBI taxonomy): Eukaryota > Metazoa > Chordata > Actinopteri > Spariformes > Sparidae > Pagrus > Pagrus major. The sequence continues at coordinate 2,160,005 of NC_133235.1, read as the reverse complement.
AATACTAATAATGAATATTGGTGACTGTCATATGTTGGTGTTTAATTTTTAAAGGAAGATTTGGACATTTTGGGAAATATACTTAATGGCTTTTGTCATATCTGTCTGACAAAACATAAAGCTGCGTCCAGCAGCTGCTTCACTTAGCTTAGCATAAAGACTTGAAACAGAGTTCAGAAAACGTTGTGTTGTGATTAAATGCTTTGTGGCATCACTTTATGTAGCGTCCATGTAAACAGGTTAGTTATTATCTAATCAGAATGACTTCACTTGGACTGAAGAGATATTGTCCATGTAACCACAGCTACAGATGGCAGGACTCTGGAAAGTTGCTGCTGGCCTGGCACTTAACCACCATCAAAGCATTACTTGTCATCTTTACATTTAGGTTTCTGTGCAGATTTAACAAAGAGATGAGATGTAACATGTTAATTAGTGCTTGCAGGCAGATCCTTTCTACTTTGGACGGAGCCTGGCCAGCTTCCCCCATGTTTCCAGTGTCAGTATGTTCACACCTGGATTGAGGCAACTTCCTGCAGGGAGAAAACACAGGACAGCATAGCAGAGACAGAGTCACTGAGACGTCTCGCTAACAACAACTGTTGATGTGCACTGTGGAGATACCTTCAGTCTCAGACTAACCGTTAGTTTTCAGTAAACTCAAGCTGTCTTTTTCTTCAGTCTGTGAAATTATGTCTCCTTACTAACATTAGTCATGTTGTTGTAATTAATAAGACATGAAAGCATCAAACATGCATTTTAGATGAATGAGACGTTTATACTTTGAAATAAGATCATGAAAACAGGCAGGTAACTTGTATGTAAGCTGGTGTGTGATGCAGCCATTGTGTTATTGTAAACACACATTGTGATTGGTTGTATTGTTCCACACATGTGAACGTAAGTTAGCACCCTGGCTCTAACTGTGTGGTTAGCATACAGGTATGAAGAGTCATATCAATCTTCTCATCTAATTGTCAACAAGAAGGTTACAAACCCGTTTCTTTAAGCTGTCATGGTCACCAAGAGAAGAAGTGACACGGTAAACTCTCAAGACTGAACGGAAAATGTGCTTCAGCACATCAACAAGTAAACAGCAACACTTTTTTAGCACCTTTATTATGTTCTGCCTTTTTAAAGGAAGACTCTGTCTCATGTGGATTCAGTCGCCCGCCATTTAGGCTTGTAAGCTAGTTTTGAAAAGTTTGTATCTTGGCCCTCTGTAATCTACGGCACCTGCGGAGAAATGGCGTTGGGAACACACAGATGTGTAGTAGTAGTGGATCGGTTGGTGACACTGTTGGAATCAATTGTAACTGCTGTGAATTCAAGATGGCTACAGGCGCCGTCCTCCGCACAAGAGCCAGCTACAAACTTCTCAGAACCAAGTCTACAGGAGTGACTGATCCAGATCCAGGAGCTTCTCAGTGAAGTATACCTATAACATCAGTGTATGGAGTGTGTTACACTGGGATCAGGACTTTATGAGGATGCCTAAATACATACGCAAAGAAACTTCTCAGGACTACTTGTCATCAATACTTTTGATCAAGTAATGAAACTAAAATCCACGCTGTCGCACGAGAATTAGTTTTCATGACTCAGTCAGAATTGTTGTACAGATGAGTGTGTGTCTCTGCTGTCTGCTGGCCTTCTGAATGCTGTGTGCTGTCTGCAGGTGTGGCTGGATGAAGACGTCGAACTCTATGATTTTGCAAAACTCCGACCTCTCATCAAGAAGAAGCAAGTCAAGGTACAATGATCATTTTCTGTCTATTGGTAACTGAAACTCAGTTTAAATATGCAGTTCACCCAAAACATAACGATCCAGTCATCATCTCCTCCCTCCATGCTGAGGGAAAGTCAGTTTAGTAGTCGCAAAACATTTCTGGAGCTTCACTTTTTGGGTGAACAGTTCCCCCCCTAATCAGATGAGAACCTCGCCATCATTAAATCAATGGGGTTCAGTGAGTGACTGCCTTTCTGACACGTGATGTGCAGTCTGTGTGATTATAGAACAGACAGCGGAGCTCTGCAGTATGAACCCTCTTCTCACAGTAAATATGTATTTACTGACAACTTTAATAAACAAACCCTTATCATTTCTCATTTGTACATCCTCGATTCCTTTCCTCAGCTCCTCTCCTCACGTCTTAGACCTTAGTGAGAGCAGAGAAGGCAAGGAAAGACAGAGGAGGCGAGGCAACAGGCACTTAATAAAATGAGACGTCTGTGCTTCTGAGGCATTAAGTTGCAACTCCACCAGTTCTACACATAAAGTTGTGTTTATAGGTCTGAGATGAACAGTAGCAGGAGGAGAAGAGGAGGTGCACAATGGAGATAGCAGTGAAAAGTGAAATGATTCTGATCGGCTGCTGTGTCCCCCTGCAGGTACCAGCTGGTCTGGAAGGTTACAAGCCTGAAACATTCAGGAAGTTCCTGTCCCTGTACCTGCACGGAGCTGTGTAGGACTACACTGAGTACTGTGTGTGTGTGTGTGTGTGTGGCTCCTGTTTCTGTGAGAGCTCACTCAATAAAAACTCTTTTCTGATCATGTACTGTGTATGTGTGTATTTTGTGATTTAGCACATTAAAAATAAAAAAAGATGACCCCTTTTTTCCTTCCTCCTCTCACAAATGTTCATCTTCAGAGTTGAGGCTGTTATAACACACTAGTACTATGTTCTGTAAAGACACCACAGTGAGATTCTCCACTTAAGCATTTGAGTTGCATATATGAGGATAATCTTTGAAAAATGCCTAGAAGTGATGGTGATGTCAGCACGTCTGCACAGTGCAGATGAAGTGATGACAGTTCAGTGGGAGATCCAGATGTGTGACTAAATGCTAGTAGCAGTTTAATTAGCTTCAGAGTGGACTTCTTTTCATAGCTCCAGATGTTTTGGCATTTTCCTTTTCTTCAGCCACAACTGACAGACTCAAGTGACATATCTTCAGGAAATGTATCAGATTTCATGCAGCTCCCTTTGGAGCCACAAAGGCTTTATACAACCTTTTTACATGTGATACTCAGGAAAGGGAGAGTTTGTAAGATCTGAACAGAATTTCATTTTAAACTAGACAAATTATGTTGAATATACTGGAAAATAATGCATAAAACTATAACGCATTGCACTACACTGCTGAAAAACTTGAGGTAGAAGTAGAAGTAGTACTACAAGTAGTGCTGCTGCTACTGGTGATATTTTAACATGAGTGAGAGGACAAGTAGACGATCGTGTTCATGTCTTTTTTATTTCTGTAGAGTGAAAAACAAAACCGGTACCGTCTGCTCTTCTCCAGAAATGTAGGCTCAAAATTAACATTGTGGCTTATGGGGGAGTTGCTGGAGTGCTTGTCACTCCAGGGCTTCTACAGCCAGAAGTGTAAGTCCTACATCTGAAATAATGTAATGTAATGTAATGTAATAACCATCAGCTGAAAGCCAACAGGATTTCCAGCATTTCTATGTATGTATTGTCTATGTGATGTAAAAGATGTGGGATCTAAATCAAGATTAAGATAGTTTTTCTCCAGTTTTTCCAGCTGCTCTCCACTCTAGGGATGATGTCACGCACTGTAGCTCACGCAATACACACCCATTATAAAATCTGAAGACGAGCTAAAAATCCTTAAAACTAAAACTGTGATGATTTCAAAACCTTAAAAGATTTTAAAAAGCTGAATACATGCTGAATAGTGTAGTGGAAATTCTCCTTTGTGAGGTTGAGAGTTGCTAATTCTCAGAAGAATTGTAGACTCAGTGTGATGAATCAGATCTCTTTAATACATGCTTACTTAAATACAAACAGAGTCTTCCCAAAACAATGACCCCCTGGTGGTTGGTTGATCATGCTTTTGCCAGGACAGTGACCCTTTGATGCTTTATTAGAATG